>NW_008685303.1:0-3305 GCF_000695815.1 Acanthisitta chloris
AGAATCAGCCTGGTTGGAAGAGAACTCGAAGATCAGCAGTCCAACCCTACTGTGGTCACTAGACCATGGCACTAAGTGCCACATCCAGTCTTAGCTTGAAAACCTCCAGGGATGGTGAATCCACCACCTCCCTGGGCAGCACATTCCAATGCCTGAGCACTCTCTCCAGAAAAAATCTCTTCCTAATCTCCAACCTAACCCTCCCCTGGCAGAGCTTGAGTCTGTGCCCTCTTGTCCTGCTGCTGGTTGCCTGGGAGAAGAGACCAACCCCCACCTGACTCCAACCTCCTGTCAGGGAGTTGCAGAGGGTGAGAAGGTCTCCCCTGAGCCTCCTCTTCTCCAGGCTGCACACCCCCAGCTCCCTCAGCCTCTCCTCATGGCACTTGTGCTCCAGTCCCTTCACCAGCCTCGTTGCTCTTCTCTGGACCTGCTCCAGCCCCTCAATGTCCCTCCTGAGCTGAGGGGCCCAGAGCTGAGCACAGGATTCAAGGTGTGGCCTCACCAGCACCGAGTTCAGGGGCAGAATCACCTCCTGGTCCTGCTGACCATGCTGCTCCTGTCAACCCTCCCTGCACAATTAAGCCTTATGTGAAGAAGGCCCTGACTGCTGCTCTTGTCAACCCTCCCTGCACAGTTAAGCCTTATGTGAAGAAGGCCCTGACAAATTTTTACGAGGTCTGTTATTTTTTGCCTCACGATAACAGCAGCAACACTTTACACTTTAATCAAGGAGCCCTGAGTGCTTTGGGTATTTTGCCCTTTAACAGAAGATGTAATCATAGCTGGAAATTCCCCGTGGAAATAACCAGGGACTCCTGTTAAAGATCTGTACATCCATTGTGTTGATCAAGCTGAAAAAGAGGATGAATCAGAACTGTATTAAAATATGCACCAACATTGCTCAGGCCTCATATTAAAAATATGCACCAACATTGCTCAGGCCTAGTGTTTGAGTGAGTTCAGAGGTTATTTTTAAGTGAAGACACCAAACAGGCTAACCCTCCTCCCTAGCCAAAAGTTTGTGTGTGCACAAAGTTCACATCTGTTTGTACTCTGTGTTTGGATAGTTTTGCTTGTAATCTTCACACTGGTCTGTCACAAAGTAATCTGAAGGTGTAAAAGCTGAAATAAAGCTGCTCCTGGGGCACAGGTTGGTCAGTTTGATGAGTAGATCAGTTTGCTGAGTAGTTCTAGGAACAGAATATCCAGACATGAAATAGCAGCAGCATCAAAATCAGCATGGAGTGGATAGGGAGGAGCTTTAGGGAGATGTAAAGTCAGTCAGAACACATGGATAACCCTCTTTGTGAGGAAAATGAATGCATAAAGTGAACTAATAAAAGCTTGTAGGGAGTGGTAACTTAGGAAATTAAGGCTTATTGGGCCTTCAGTTTAAGAGGTTGTTATCTCATTCTCAGCTTGCTAGGATTGGGGTTTAGTTTCTATGTGTTCGTGGGTTATTTGCATTATTTTTCATTTTGCAGTTGAGTCGTGACTATTACTCTAATCCATGCTATTAAGCTAAATGAATTCTGTTCTTCACCCCTGACTAGAGCAGCCTTGTTTAATGAATACACTGAGTGAATCCTAATGGCTTCATGCTCAGGATAATGCTTTTGTGATTGCAGGGAAAGGAGCAGAGTGTCCAGAGGATAATCAGAGCTCTGAATGACTGTCTTGCTGCTCTACCTCAGCAGCAGCTCCAGAGAGTCACCCACATAGGTATTTCAGGACAAATGCATGGGGTTGTGTTTTGGAAAACAGCTAAAGGTAACATGAATTCTTTGGCATTTCTCTGCACAGGGTTATGATGCAGAAAATAAAATGATAACACTGAAATGATTCTGTGGTTAAATTGCTGCTTGTTCACTTTGTATTCATTCTGGTCTCCTGTAAAAGAGAATTAACAGAAGATCTTCTATGGGAATTTTGCTTTTATTAATGGAATTTCAGCTGCTTGCTCCAGTTAATGATATTGTTTAGACAGATTAGTGAAAGGATTTAATCTAATGAGATCCCTGCAGAGTCAGCACAATTATTAATATGAAGGAGGCGTAACATATTTGCTAATTGTTTTTCCATCATATACTATCTACTGCCTTTAGAAATAACTTCTGCATCATGTGAACAACTTGCAGGGGGACTCTATTCACCTCATAAAACACTTACCTCGATGCTGTTCAGCATGTCAATAACTCTCTGGTTTTTTTCCCCCCACAAAATCCCAAGCCTTTTTTTTCCTAGCAAGTCATAGACTGTCATGTTCCATTCTTTTTGTTGCTTATGCTTCTGTCAGTAGGAGCTGAAAAAGGACTACGATTCTGGATGCTCAGCTGCTTGTAGAATGGACAAGACCTCAGAAATAAAATCAGCTGCAGGGAGGTTGTCACTTGATTGTGCAAATACTCAGATAACCCTTGGGGCAGTGAGGACAGCTGAAAACTCCAGGCCTTGGGTCGCCAGCCCTGTGAGACAGGGATGGATTATCTTCTTGGCTCACACCTCACAAACCCACTGAAGTTTCCAGAGTGTGCTTCCATGGCTTCTTTCTCTTCACCCTGTGATGTGCGCGTCTGGACAATGAGATAAGTCTTATTAGAATAGGAATTATGCAGATTAAGCAAAGATTTATTGAAAACCACAGAATAGATTTCCCAAAAGTGCCAGTCACTGCCTGTCAGAAGTTGTCAGGGGCTTAATTGCTTGAAGAGACAATATAGTGTTCATTTCTGGCCATAATTTTACATTAAATACTGAAAATGGCTAGAAAGAAAGAAATCCAAAGGCTGATGGACTGAAGGAGCTGTTGTTGCTTTCCAGCTGTCCCAAGAGCTACATAACAAAGCCTCGTGGGTTCATAGACACAGATTCTTATGTCATATTGCTAAATATTTTATGTCCTAAAGCCACATGCCACTTTTGTTTCATTTCTGTCAAGTGAAAGAGAAAAAAAATTCTCCCATTGGAGTGGGCTAAGTGAGTCTATGCACTCTGGGACACACATTACATTTTTAATAGCATCCTTTAGGGTTAGGTTTATAGTTAATAATATTTCTTAGAATCCATTTCAAACTGGAAAAGCAAATCAATTGGAAATTCCACTCAAACAGATTTGACAGAACAGGGAATTAAGGGAGTGGGCTAAGTGAGTCTATGCACTCTGGGACACACATTACATTTTTAATAGCATCCTTTAGGGTTAGGTTTATAGTTAATAATATTTCTTAGAATCCATTTCAAACTGGAAAAGCAAATCAATTGGAAATTCCACTCAAACAGATTTGACAGAACAGGGAATTAAGGGA
>NW_008685303.1:3339-5435 GCF_000695815.1 Acanthisitta chloris
GTGTTTCACGTGGCACTTCCAGCTTTCCTGGCTGCTGTTTACTGTGGGAGTGTGACTTCCCATCCCTGTATCCAGCCCAAAAATGGGGTTTTTAACCATGTTTGTGTGAGTCAGTTAGGCAGCTGGATCTTTTCTCTGACCCTACAGGCCACAGCACAGCTTGAAACTTTGCTCCCTGGCCAAAACTCAAGAGTTTGCTTCAGTTGCAGAGCCAGCTGGAGCCAGTGAGTGGCCTGTCCTACCCCTGCCCTGTGTCCTGGGAGAGGGCAGAGCTGTGCCACGGAGTGTGCTGGCAAACATCACGTGCCAGTGCTTGAGCTCAGCCTCTCCAGTGAAAGAATGTGAAGGTTTCATCAAAGGTGTAGAGTTCTCTGCTCAAAAGGAACGTGCTGGGCTGGTACAACTGAATCAAACCCTGTTCTACCTTTGGTGAAGCTTTGTAGCACAGCACAGGGGAGAGTTAGTCTAGCACTTTGCAGTCTACTGCTTAATACTTACAGATCCAGGTTTGCTTTGGCTCGGAAGGTGATGAAACTTGGTGCTATCCATCATGGGCAGTTTGTCACTAACAGCATTCTCCAGGCTGTGATGTGGCAGATCCCAGCTGAGGTTTACACCTGCCACGTCAGCCCCTTACCTCCCACAGCAGAACCGCAGTTGGGTGTTTTTGTAGCTCACCCGTTGTTTGAGTTGTATCTTTAAGATCTCAAGGTGCAAGGTGTTTGTTCCTCTGAGCACTGGGAGTGCCTAGGGAGAAGGAAGGCCTTGGATAGCATTCTGTGTTCTAGCAAAGAATGACTGGCATTGTGGCATTACCCAGGGCTGAAAACTACACTAATTAATTTGATTACTGCCTCTGTTTCTACTCTTTTTCTGATAGATTTAACGAATTATCAGGTGTTGCCAAAAATTTAGGAATGCCAGGCAGGCTGTGCTGGAGGGAGTCACTGGACTTCTTGGATCCTGTGTGTTTCAGGCTGTAAGTGGACAGAGTGTGGGACAGGCCCTGCCTTTGAGCCAGAGGAGGTCAGTCACCTGGTTACCTGGCAGGACAGTCGCTGCACTCCCACCTTCCTCTCCTCTCTTCCTCTGCCACAGTCACATGTGAGCTTGGCTACAGGATTTGGATGTGCCACAATCTACTGGTATTTAAAGAACAGGTACATTGTTTCTCTCTGAGCTTCTATGTCAGGCTGTCTCACTGGCAGTGTCTCATCTGTGGTAATTAGTATTCCTGTAGCATGTTGATGCTGCCACAGGCTGAGGGGCTGCATTCCTCTGTAATCATGGTCTTGATTAAGTCAAAGAATATTTAAAATGGCAATATTTCATGCCAACCAGCACGCAAGAGTCTCTGACCTCATAAAAATACTACAGATCTCTAATAAAAAGAAAATATTTTTGACCATGGAATATTCTAGTCCATCCTGTCACTCAGAGGAGCATTACTAATGCAGTTTGAACATTGTCATTTTGCCTTGTGCTGCTGGTGAAAAGTACAAACATGCCTGAAACAGTGACAGAGCTGCTTGGTCTGGTTGCTGCCAGATGCTAAAACAAATAGTCTCTAAATTAATTTCAGTTCCTTCCTTCCTCAGTCACTGAGATCCTCATGAGGTGTAACGAACGCTCTGCTTTGTTGTGGCATGTTTGCAGAGGATATAATTTTTCACTTATGACTTGGCACCAGCAAGATTTGTTCTTCATTTTCACTCAAAGAGCCAGTGGCTTCCTCTGCAGAGAGCTCAGGTTCCACAAATGGGAAGAAACTTTCTAGGTCTTGGTTTCTTTCAGTATGTGCCTGACAAATACATGGAGCAGGGCATGATCCTGCTTTAGGCTTGTCTAACTCCTGAGTGCAGCTGCTCTGGTTTGTTTCACCATTTGGTACATTTCCATTCATATAATTTGTGGCTCCTTGAGAAACTGTGGGAATGTACCTATTTTTCTCAAATGCTCCAGGATCAACAAAGTGCCATTTTTGTCATGCAAACTATTTCTACCTTCCTGGTAACTTTTGCAATGGTATTGTTTGAACCTAGACAACTCATTCCTTAAAGCCACTGTCTCTCCATATTCCATCAGGAGAAAAGTAT
>NW_008685303.1:5464-7473 GCF_000695815.1 Acanthisitta chloris
ATTCCATTTAAAAAAAACAAAGCAAACCAACAAAATGCAGGTTGATCGCTCAAGTGGCTGTTCAGTTTTTAGAGTTCCCATAGCAATGGAAGTAGCTTTGCTCCTACTGCCTTAAAGCACTTCTCATTGGTTTTGTTTTCCAACTGTCTTGTTTAAAAGTCCAGATTTTCTGAAGGCTTATGATGCAGCTGGAACTATCCAGGACTATGTGGTTGCCATGTTGTGTGACCTGAAGAAGCCACTCATGTCCATCCAGAATGCTGCCAGCTGGGGATATTTTAATTCCAGAACCAAAAGCTGGAATACTGACATGTAAGTGCCAAGGACAGTCAGTGGGTTTGTGCATTGCTTGTGTTAGGCAATGTGAACTCCTCTGTGGGCCCTGAGTTTCACTGAGCTACAGAAAAAAAGAGATTGAAACTTGCTTCTGATCCTTTGTGGCCTGTACTGAAGAACTGTTGAGAGTTTGCTCAGTTTGTAAGGTGCCTCTGTTTAAATGATGGAAAATCTGGTGCAGTACTTTTGGAAACACCTAACAGCAGCAGAGCTGAGACTCCTCAGTGAGTCCTTGTAGACCAAACTGTTCTCTCCTTTTCTGTGGTGGGCTGGGATGTCCAAATCCATGCTGCAGCTGAGGTGTTCCCTCTGCCATGGTAAAAAACCAGTTATCAATCTAGTTTTTTTGAGCTGAGCTCCTTCATAGCTACTAAGACTTACTTGTGATAATACTTAAGATTTATTAGGCTACAGAAAATCAGTTTATTCATTTACTTATTTTAATGATTTGCTCTTTCAGGGCTGAGTGCTAAGGCCTTACATATTTCAGGGCTTAGGTTAGGCCAGGACTCCAAGGTGAAAGATCTTCTCAGCAAGGTATGAAAGAGTGACAGAAACTTGCATTTGGTCATCTGAACTTTTACTAATGTGGTTGTTGCACTGTAGTGTATCTTGCAGCTGATTGCTAAGGAGTTTGTTGGACTTAACTCTCTGTGATTTGGTTGTGAACCACTAACTGCATGACAGCTAAAGTTCTTTGACACTTAGCTGTGTTTTTTGCTGGTTTTGTGATTGTCCCTTTACCCTGAAACTGCTTGGCCATACAACATCAGTGGGTTAAACTTGCTGAACATGAACTGTATAATCTTAGGTACTGAATAATAAAAGAAAGCTATTTATTCTGCTAGACTATTCCAGTTGACCCATCCCATTGAACTGGAATGCTGCCCCTCTCCAAGGCAAAAGCTTTCTCAATAGGTGAAAGCATCCATAAATCCAGCAGCCACAAGTGTATGGCCACGTTCATCTGTGACTTCAAAGAGGTCTTTGTAGTCATTCCACACATTCCCATACTGCTTTCTTTCATAATGGTGTTCTGGTTACAGATTGGAAAAATCTGGCTTTCCTGTTCACTTGCTTCCTGAGGTGGGAGACCCTGGCAGCGTTGCAGGCAGGACAACCTGTGCATGGCATGGAATACCCAAAGGAGCCAAAGTAGGAGTTGCTCTGGGAGATTTCCAATGCTCTGTTTATTCCTGTCTGACTGAGAGGACTGATGCAGGTATGATCATTTTGCTATCTGACTTGGTTTTCTCCTTGTCCTCTTTCAGGGTGGCCTAATAAAACATGGGGTTTTTTTCCTTTTGTGTTCTAGTTCTCAATATCAGCACCTCTGCTCAGCTGACCATCTCCATGCCCCTGGGCTTCCAGCCTCCAGAGACACCAGATCCTTCCTCAGCTGTTGCTTATTTTCCCTACTTCAATGGTGACTACCTGGCAGTGGCAGCATCACTGAACGGGGGCAATGTGCTGGCAGCGTTTGTGGCCATGGTGGGACAGTGGGCAGAGGAGTTAGGTAAGTCATTTAAGGAGAGTAAAGCTTAAAACTGAGGTTAATCAGCAAAGTAAAAGGAAGCTAAGGCAAAGGAACAAGCCTAGAGCTGTTCTGTCATGCCACACAGGGAACAAGGATGTAACTCCTGGGTCATGCTTCCTAGATGTCTGGAATTTCC
>NW_008685303.1:7496-40477 GCF_000695815.1 Acanthisitta chloris
GACTCCATACTCACATTGCCTCTAGGTCTTCTTTAGTTTCAAGGACAGAAGAGAATTTTTTTTTTTCAAGGTGCTTTTCAAAAGGAAAGGTCAGCAGAGCTGAGGACAGCAGCCTCTAACTCTCTGTGCCTAAGGAGTCCTTTGGTTGGATCATTGCCTTTTGCTGCATGTTTTGCAGTCCTCTAATGGATTTTAAATCTCAAACTCATGTAATGTCTTCTAAATGCTTTAAGCATGATCTTCACAGGTGTTTTAGTAATCTGTTGGGTTTTGCAATACAGAAATGAGCTCTGAAATTGTTCTTTCAGTGGGTACTTGAGGTGGATATTGCATTCACATCCAATACAGCCACTGAAGCTGAAACCTGCCCTTAAGTGCCTGATGTTGTTTTGTGTAGCTTAGCACAGTGTAGGCAAACAGGAATAGCTGTGTTGGCAGGAAAAGAAGTTTCTGTAATCAGGAAAATACAATCAGAGATTCTGCCTACAACTGGATGGGAGAACTGTGGTTCATAATCCTGAAACACAATTACCTTTGGGCATGGAAAAAGATATCCAATATTTTGCTGAGCAGATGGATCAATGTCCACTGTAAGTCTCCACATATGGGAGATACACTAAACCCTTCAGATTAGTAACATGATATTTCCCATCTGCAGGACTTCAGGTTCAGGAATCTGCCATCTACACCAGGATAATCCAAGCAGCCTTGGCCCAAAGCGACAGCAAACTCTCAGTCCATCCAACCATTTTTGGAGAGAGACACATTCCAGAGCAGTTGGCATCAGTGACCAACATTGCAACCTCTGACCTGTCCCTGGGCCATGTGACCAGAGCTCTGTGCCGTGGCATCGTGGAGAACCTCTGCTCCATGTTACCTGTGCAGCACCTGGTGGAGACAGGAGTGAGGAGGATTCTGGGCAGTGGGAGTGCCCTTGCCAGGAATGAGGTGCTGAGGCAGGAAGTGGAAAGGATTTTTCCATTCCCTGTGGTTTATGGGAAGGATGTGGATGCTGCTGTGGGAGCTGCCATGGTGATGTTCCATGATAAATAAAGTAACTCTTTGGAATGGCCTGAGATGCAGCTTCTGTTTTCTTCCTCCTGGCTGTACAGTGTTGCTTTTTACTTTATCCAACATGCAATTTCACTCATTACAGTGGGAAGAAACTTGCATTTAATGTCTGCTTCTCCTCCTGGGTCTGCACATTTCGTTGCTCTGTCATTGCCATTTGTGAAATGAGAAGTAATTAGCACGTTAAATTTGTCTGAGCGACTGGGAAAGATCCATTAACTTTCTGCATAAAATGATACTTTGTGCAAGGCTCATTTTCCTGGTAGGAAATATGTTTGGAAGGGCTAGGAGAGATGAGTTGCCGTCTGTAACTTAGTCTGATGCTTTCATTAGAGACTTCTTGCCCTGCCTAGGGAGTTCTGTAGCTCTTGCATAGAACAAATACCAGTTTTCATGTGTTGCATGTTGTCCCTGTAAAAGATGGAATGAATCCTTGGCTTGAACGTTGAAACAGTCAAAATAAAACATGGAGGATTGTTCCTGTGGATACTCAGGTTGGGAGCAGTGCACTAAGGTCAAAGGCATGGCCAGGCTGGAACCAGGAGTGGAGATGCTTGGAGTGCAGGGATTGTAGCCAAGTGGAAAATGCATTTGTAGGGTGAGAAGTAATTCTTTTCTTTATTTGGCAGACATAAAAGAATGATGTTTGGGGTTTGGGTGGCAGAGTGGGTCAGAGCCTCTCTGAAACAGTTGGAATTTGTGATATGCTGCAGGAGCTATTTTAGTGTATTTGGTCTGACTGGAATTTGTAATATGCTGGAGGAGCTATTTTAGTGTATTTGGTCTGAAGCTGTTTCTGATTCTGCCCTTCATATTTTTGTATCAGCAGATCTGCTTTCATTTTGATTGAATAACTGGAAAATGCTGATAACACCATTCCAGTGTGCTGTTAGCAATGAGATCAAGTGGTATTTGCTTCCAGAAGCTGGAAATTGTGGCCTGGTTTTAGGTTCTATTAGTGCAGGCAAGGCTATCCCTGAGCTGCAGCTCAGCTTTGGGTTCATCTTTAGCATCTCTGACACATCTCCTGATGTTTTGCCATTTGCAGTGATGGAGAAGGATTTTAGCTGGCAAAATCCCTCTCAAGCACAGAAGTTGCACAAAGCCATGTTGGATGCAGGCCCAAGGAAAAGGAATAGATTTCTCCTTGTTTGTTACTGGTTTATCTTGATCAGCATTCACATCTCCTTAAAACCAGGTCCCTGCTGAGCTGACATAGGATATGTCCAACAAGTGTTGCAAAAAGCAATGGAGAGAAGGAAATATCATCTTCAAAGGGACATAGGGAAAGGAGGCTGATGAAGGAGGAATGCAAACTCAGGCAACAGCAGAAATCTCCCAAAGTGTGTAATCAGAGCAGAGTGAGACTGAAAGGAGCTGATGCCTGGAATGGGAGAAGAGAGAGAAGGAGCACTTAGCAGAAGGAGCAGCAAGAAGCTACAGACTGAACAAGGGAGACCTCACTGATCCATGGAGTTTTCTTACTGGTCTCTGCTTTGGAAATGGGGAAAGAGCTAATTGTGGTGCTGAGTGAGATGTTCTGCTCCAGGAGCACCAGCTGAGGACCTGCCTGGTTGGTAATTTATGCATTAATAAATAGGCATGGGATTCCCTCTGAGTACAATTCCATGGGGTGTTCTAAGCAGTATAATTAGTTTGCTATTAAATAGGCAAATATACTATTCTTTCATACACCTCTGGGTAGGTGAATGAAAGACAACTACCTCTGCAAAACAAGGCAGATAATTTCATTAAATAATTTCACAATCTGCTCAAAACCTCAGGAATTTTGAGGATTGCTCTTAGCCTAACAGCCACAGTCTGTCAGCCCAACCTCTGGAAAAGCTGTTTCTTTAGACTAGTTTTTGTCAGAAAGATCTTATGGAAATTATATATTTAACAATATATGACACAGATCTTCATTTTTAAGGGTATTAGATGCATCCTGGATTAGATAAGATTTTTCTTTTCCCTAATGACATTAATATTTAGAAGCTATTTATTTATATATTTATATATTGTTTATATATTATTTAAATAAAGCAGAGTAGGAGCATGGAATGATAAAAAGGCCTTAGGACTTTCTCTCATTGATTCTCCCTCAGCTCTTTTCAGAATCAACTCATCTTTAAAACACTTAACTTTCCATCAGCCACCCAAGAAGGATGGCCAGAAAGTTGACTGTGGCATATTTCAGAAAGTTTTATAAATTGAAATGAAGCTCTGACCTACAGAAACAATTGTTGTCTGGTGGTTTGAGTGGGGTTTTTTTTGTTGGTTTTTTTTTTGCAAGAGGAAATCTGGAGAAGAATATCCATTACTAAATGCAATTAAAGGGGAGAGAAAAACAACAGCAACTTGCTGCAATTTTTGTAAAGAGCTTTGCTAACCCCTTGGGAATACAAGCCACTGATGCTTCTGGTTCCAGAATTGTTCTTAATTATCTTATTGCTCTGTTCTTCTAGTGAACTTCTCAGGATTCTAAAACCCATCACATAGAACACTGTGGAGACACAAGCTCTGAGGGCTTTTCACTGCAGGCACCTTGCAGGAGGACTAACTGGCACCAGATTCCTGTAGGTCAGTGGGTGTTTTCTGAAGACAGGAATTTTGTCAATATTTGTAAGTTCTGCATGTCTCTTTGAATAGCATGGGGAGTAGTTATTTTTAAACTCTCTTTATGATTTATTGTGGGTTGTGAGGTGGCAAAGTATTCTGTCAGATTATTTCCTTATTTCTTGTATCAAACAGAGATTTTTTTCAAAGAGTTCGAGTAGGTTATGGGGTTTTTTAGAACAGATAATATTTATCCCTCCACAGAAGTGTGAAGGTTATTTCCCTTGCAAATTCATACTCAGGAGGAAATGCAGCTTTGTCTTCATTATGAAATGTACTACCAACAGGGTTTGGAAACAAAAGCACATACAGTGATTAAAGTAGGTTTGAGCACTTACCAGGGAGACAGGACTGAGCCTATTCTGCACATTTTAATACTACATTTATTATTTGGAATATAAGTGATTCCATTTTCCATAGCCATAGATGGTTTTGGCTCAATCCATATTAAATAAGACAAAAAATTCAAATTATACATAGCTATATTACTACTGTATATTTTCCTATTTTTATAGAACTGGTTTTAGTTCTTTTTTTCACTAAAGTAATTGTTCTGCTGTCATTTTAGTATCCTATTCCAAATGGAAATATTTTTCCTGTATATGACTCCTTATTTATAGAACAATTAAGTTAATAACTTACTCTGTTATTCTTTCAGAGTGATTCTGAGGACACAAAGACCTGCAAAGCTGAGTGAGTTAAACTGCAATTCAGTATTTTGTCTATACTGGGCTGGTTTGCTTCCGGTAACCCTAAATGTGCAAGTTTGCAAATTGATGTTTTCCTTACATTTTTATTGTATAAAACTGTAGAAAACACAAATTCTTGACCCAAGTTTATTTACTGTCTTACTTGCACAGAAAAATCCAAGTGACCCTTGATGTAAATGTGAAAATCCAGTTTTAGTGTACAATGTAGGTTTGCAGACAACTCTCAGAATAGTCTTGTGAAGAGAAACAACTTTGAAGGATGTTTATGGTGCTGTTTTCATGCTGCATGTGCAGAGAAGGTTACTGACCACTGTCATGTGCTTTCAAATTTAAGGCTTTCTAAAGATTTGGCGACATTGCTGTGCTCAAAGCTGTAAGATTTCCCAGCAATGTAAGATTTCAGAGTATGTTTCTAATCCAGCTGTGCAGCAGTTCAAATATGATGTATTCCTATATCCTGTGCTGGAGTTCCAGAATATTTTGCATTCCACGACATGAAAATCAGCATTTGTCTGATTAGAGCAGTTTGATAAGAAAGCAAAAAACAAGAAGTGTGTTCTACTTTGAGTAGTATCTTCCTTATGAGGGTGCTGAGGCACTGGCACAGGTTGTCCAGGGAAGCTGTGGGTGCTCCATCCCTGGGAATGTTCCAGCCCAGGGCTTGGACCAACCTGGGCTAGTAGAAGGTGTCCCTGCCCATGGCATGAGGGTTTGGACTAGATGATTTTAAAGTCCCTTCCAACCCAACCCACTGTGTGATTCTATGGTTCTATACTTGTTAACTTGTGTCAAATTCTTTGGAGTTGTAAACGAGCCAAGATCAGAGTGTGGTTTTACAGTCACCTCTGATCTGTGGTAGCCTTTCCCTCATGTTTGAGGTGACACTCATCTCAAGAATCACATGCTCCAGTTTTCATCTAGCACTGCCCAAACTCTGGCAAAACCATCAGGTGATAATTTTCCTGCCTGCATTAATCCTCTTGTGCTCAGCATCCTGGAGATATAGTTCTGGCACAAGATTTTTTCACATGCCTGATGTAATCATGGGAATAAATCGTGGCACAAACCAGTTAGAAAGGAGAGAAGAAAAGCAGAGATGGTTCAGGCATTACCAGTGACTGGAGGAGGATGAGACAGTAGGTCTAAGCAGAAGTAGTCAGTTCTGCAGTGAGCTCTGCAAGCTCTGGGACACTCTGGCTTGCTTGCTCCATTCTGAAATGGGTAAGGGCAGTGGGGACAGGCTCAGACAGCATGGAGGTAATGACCTACTAAACTGTTCCAACTGTGGGCACAGTGAATATGTGTCCATCTGCCTCATTTCTGGGATGAGAGTAACCAATCCACTCTGTGCTGTCTCTGGAGAATAGTCCTGGGCAAAAGGGAACTCGTGGCTCTGTAAAGTGCTCACCTGAAGCAACCAATCCACTCTGTGCTCTCTGGAGAATAGTCCTAGGCAAAAGGGGACTCGTGGCTCTGTAAAGTGCTCACCTGAGGTGTTTGTGCCTCTCCTCACAGCCTGCCTGCTCATCATGTCTTCCATTCTTGGGAAGATGAAGAAATTTGGCAGTTTTGACATGGAAGAGTCTGAAGTGACAGATGAGCACACGGATGGGGAGGACTCTGTGCAGGAAACTCCTGACAACCCCCAGGGCCCACCCAGCACCAAGGTGCAGCCACCCAAGAGCAACATATTTGCAAGACGTGGGCGGTTTGTGATGGGGGATAGTGACAAGGACATGGCTCCCATGGACTCCTTTTACCAGATGGATCACCTGATGGCACCTTCTGCCATCAAATTTCATGTCAATTTGGAGAGGGGGAAACTTCACAAGTAAGTTTGCTGTGTAAGATTTGGTTGTAATGAGTAGTTTGAGAACTGCAGACTGTGTTTCTTAGAGCTGCAGTTGTTCTCTCCACTATTTTCTATGCCAAAAAAAGGAGTGTTGCAACTGAAAGTGACAATAACTGTCTCTTGGCATCTCTGAAAATTCAATCCATGGGTATTATGCCCAAAATTAGCAGTAGGCCTTAATTCACTTGCTTGAGGCTGTTCAGTGAATGGACATCACTCAGCAGGAGAACAAGGGACTGCCTGGCTCCAGGCCTGCAGTTACACTGCCATACTTCAGTGCCTCTTTGAAGTATTGTTCTCAGCTTTTCAGCAACAGATACATAATTTTATCAGGACTTGCAGGCTTAGTTGATCTTGCAGTCTTTGCAGATCCATTTGTCTGTACTGCTTCCTACTTCACACAAGCAAACAAAAAATGGTATTCTGATAGTTTATAAGAAGTCTACTCAATGTCTGACTCTAAGTAACTGAAATTTCCCCTTGTTAGGCTCTTATCTACAGATTCCATCACAGGCTGCTCAGAAAAGGCTTTCAAATTTTACGACCGCAGAAGGATCTTTGATGCTGTAGCTCAAGGCAACACAAGGGACCTGGGTGACCTGTTACTCTACCTTAATAGAACCTTCAAGCATCTCACAGATGAGGAGTTCAAAGGTACCCTTTAGTGCCACATACCTTAAGTTGCCTTCTTCTTCTTCCAGTAGTGCTCCTGAGATGAAAACCAAACCAGAGAATTGTGTTAGATATCTGCAGGAGGTCCTTTAATTGCCTGCACTGCCCTATTGATTGGGCAACCCATTGATTGTAAGGTTGCAGGAGTTGCAATTTGTTTTCTTGTCTTTTCAAAAGAGCCTCATTAATTCCTGTCTGCCTGGGTATAGATGGTAGGTTTGTAATCACTCCTGTAGTATAGCTGCAATTTTGTGTGTTACAGAGCCTGAAACTGGGAAAACCTGCTTACTGAAAGCCATGCTGAACCTACATGATGGGAAAAACGACACCATTCCCTTGCTGCTGGATATTGCAAGGAAAACTGGAACTCTGAAAGAGTTTGTTAATGCAGAATATACTGACAACTACTACAAGGGTAAGAGAAATAGCTGCTACAGCAACTCCTCAGGGTGCCAAGACTGAGTCCTCTGCATGAGGCCTTTGTGCCTGAGGATGCAGCACCCCAGAGTTCCAGTGTGTGATTAACAATTGGTGCCTTTGTGCTGGGGCTGTGTTCTGTGCAATGTTCTGCCATACAGTGATTTAACAGCAAGTTCAGGGGACTTGCATTTGCTGTTTGTGTGGGTTTTCTGTTCAGTTCTAGAGCTCTTTAGTCTGCAAAGCTGTCAGTTCCACCACCTTATGTGGAGCTGAGGGAATTGCAGTGCCTGAAAGCTCTGAGGCTGTACTAAATGCTGAAGATTTCTCTCTGCTGAATGTCTCTGTAGGCCAGACTGCTCTTCACATTGCTATCGAGAGAAGGAACATGTACCTGGTGAAGCTCCTAGTCCAGAATGGAGCAGATGTTCATGCAAGAGCCTGTGGGGAGTTCTTCAGGAAAATCAAAGGGAAATCTGGCTTTTATTTTGGTAGGAGGGAGCACAGTATGGGTTTTATTGATTCAGTTATCCTAGCATCATCCCAAATGCAAGCTGTTAAATAATCCTGTTTATGTGGGACTGGAGGCTTAGAAGTACCAGATGGGCTGTTCCACCATTAGGCCAAATATTTACTCCCAAAGGCTTGAGCTTATAAAGAAACACAGTTGGTAGCTGATGGTGTTCAGTGTGAGCTTGGTGTCAGCATCCCTTTGTTTTCTGGGCACTGCATCCTTTGAAAGGTTATAACCTGCTGCTGCTGTCCTGTCAGTGCTTTTTTTATGTAGCCACATTTCTGTGAGCCAGTTAAACCAGGGAAAATGTGGTTCTAACAGCTATGACAAGAGTTGGTGCTATATCAGAGAAATTCACCTCTTCTCATGGTGAAAGATGGAAACAACATGATCTTTCTGTTTATGCAGCTGCAGTACAAGGCTTTCTGACCTCTCATTCCCTTTGGTTCCTGTAGGAGAGCTGCCCTTGTCCCTGGCTGCCTGCACCAACCAGCTCTGCATTGTGAAATTCCTCCTGGAGAATCCCTACCAGGCAGCCAACATTGCTGCTGAGGACTCCATGGGCAACATGGTCCTGCACACACTGGTGGAGATTGCAGATAACACTAAGGATAACACCAAGTTTGTTACCAAGATGTACAATAACATTTTGATCCTCGGTGCCAAAATCAATCCAATCCTGAAGCTAGAAGAACTCACCAACAAGAAAGGGCTGACTCCATTGACTCTGGCAGCCAAAACAGGGAAGATAGGGGTGGGTGAGCAAAGGTGTTCAACAGTCCCATTGCTGTTGTTGTTCTTGAGAATACATGTGAAACATTTATGCAGGATGGATTTAATCACTGGTTATTATTGGAGCCTTTTAGTTAAGAGGAACTGATGCTACAGTTTAACATGCAAAACTGCATAGTCCTTAAAGGCTACAAGGTGTGTGTGTGTCTGTGCCTAGTTGGCATTTTTCATACACCACTGATATGCAAGGCAGCTCAAAGGGAAACAAAATGTGTGTCTCTGCTATCATCTGAACACCTAGGGCCCTTGGAATTTTGACTGGCTGATATAGGACACCTTCTGGCAGTATAACATACATCTCTGCTCTTCTCTGGCAGTTTTGAAACAGATAATAGCTGTAAGAGCTATTTGTATGTCTCATCTCCCAGCGTCCAGTGAGAACATTAATTGTGCCTACCTCAGAATGCAGTGCTCCAGTGGTTTGCCTTCAGCTCAGTTAAACTAGGGAGAAATTACCCATCCTGTCTTGTGAGATGCTGAGGAGCAAGAAGTCCATTAGCCCTGAAATGTTGGTTGTATTGTTCTTTTGCAATTAGATTTTCGCTTACATCCTGAGACGAGAGATCAAAGATCCTGAGTGCAGACACTTGTCTAGGAAGTTCACTGAATGGGCATATGGACCTGTCCACTCCTCTCTGTATGACCTCTCCTGTATAGACACATGTGAGAAAAATTCAGTGCTTGAGATTCTTGCCTACAGCAGTGAGACACCAGTGAGTATTGCACCTCCTTGATATTTTATTCCCAGGCTGGGGCACTGCTGGGGAAGAGCTTCCTGTTCCACACAGTGCATCTTCTGCCTCATTTCTCTAGAGCAGCAATTTCCCCTCCTGGGTTTAAGGGAACTAGAGATGCTGAAGATGAATATAATTGGGTTTTTTTCAAAGTCCAGTACATACTGGTCCCAGCAAGATTCTCCTCTTTCTCCCCTGGCTCAGAACCGGCATGAGATGCTGCTGGTGGAACCCCTGAACAGGCTGCTGCAAGACAAGTGGGATAGGTTTGTCAAACACTTGTTTTACTTCAACTTCTTTGTCTATACCATACACATCATCATCCTCACTACAGCTGCATACTACAGACCTGTACAGAAGAATGAAAAGGTTTGTTACTCCTGTCATATGTCAAGGGAACCACCTGCTATGATATCCAGATATGCATGATATCCCAGATGTGCCTCCCACTTGAATATGTGCTCCTGTCAGAATTTTCCTCTTTCCTGAAGGCAGGAGGGAGATTCTGTCCCTGATTGCTTCCCAGTCTTGCCCCCTTGCTGCAGCACATTCAGAAACTGAACCTGTTCCCCCCAAAATGTAGTTGCTCTCAGCTGCTGGCAAGGGCAGACCTTTCCTACCTCCAGTTCTGCTGATCATATCCATCTTCCTGTCTCACACAGCCTCCCTTCACCTTTAATTACACTACTGGGGAATATTTCCGAGTGACTGGAGAGATCCTGAGTGTATTGGGAGGTCTCTATTTTTTTTTCAGAGGGGTAAGATATATTTGAAACTTATCCTTTTGCTGTTTGGGACCAAACCAGCTTTTCCTGTTTGTTAGCATTAACTGCTAAGACAATCCCTGTTTTAGTCAAAAGCTACAAATTTTTGACTTAAATAGAAGTTCTCAGGTTACTAAAGAGCTAAAATACAATTTTATCTATTTGTAAAAAAAGATTCTCCTTAGAAGGCAATGATCATCTTGGCAATGGGGCACTGCAAACACACAGGTCCTCCAAGTGACTGCATAGGTTGTTGTCTTCAAAAGAGACACCAGATGAGAGAGAATTTGAGTGTTACTCGTAGTCCTCCCTAGATCTTGCATCAGTGTTGTTTTTGAGCTGTTCTGGTGAGGTGTTTTACAGGTAGCAGCTCCCTGGTACAAGGATCAGTGCTTAGTTGGTGCATTCACAGGGAATACTTAATAACCTCCTTGATGCAAACCTGGTCTTTGTTCCCTTTTCCTGGCAGATCCAGTACTTCGTGCAGAGGCGCCCGTCGCTCAAGACACTGATAGTGGATGGCTACAGTGAGGTTCTTTTGTAAGCTCCAGTATCTTTGATTGCATCTCAGCCTGGAACAGATGAGTGTGTGAGATCTGTAGTTTTGGCTGAAGCCACCTGTAATAGGTAGATGCTTTGCTGTATAATTTCCTGGGTTGTCATTGAACAAGTGGGTGGTGAATCAGTGACTTCCTTTGGAGGTAAATAAGGTGTCTAGAAGTTCAATGACTTTTGTTATGTAGCAGAGTTAGGAATATATCTCCAAGTTGGACTTGGATGCAATAGAAGTGCAGAAATCCTCCCATTCCTAAAAGAAGCTTTACCTCCTAATAATTTAGGCCCTTTCTCTGTCCAGCTGGAGTGCATCTAAACAGGGAGAATCCCTCATTCTGCTCCATACCTCATGGGGCTCCTCTGTTCCCACCACCTGTGGCCAACTCAGCCCTCTGCATTCAAGCCATGTTTGTCTTTCAGCTTTGTTCACTCCTTGCTCCTCCTGAGCTCTGTGGTGCTGTACTTCTGTGGCCAGGAGCTGTATGTGGCCTCCATGGTGTTCTCCTTGGCTCTGGGCTGGGCCAACATGCTCTACTACACTCGTGGCTTCCAGCAGATGGGAATTTACTCTGTCATGATTGCCAAGGTGAGTGCAGGGAGAGGGTGATGGGGCAGCAGAGTGCTCAGAGGGGGACACTGCTGCCAACAGCCCCATTTCCAGGAGGGAAGTCACCATATCTCCCTCCGTGATGCCACTGGGAAATCTCATATCACTTTGCTACTTTTTGAGGGAAGTGATAAAATTCAAGTGGTGTAGCAAAACCTTCTGCTCCTCATCCATACATTTTATAGCAGTCTTGAGATTATTATTTACCTGCCATGCTTCAAAATAGCACCAGTTGGATAAGCATGGATGAAAGGAGACTGAGAACAGTGCAGACTGTTCTGGTGTGAAATGGCACAGCTTTCTACCAGCTGGAGATTTCTTCAGGTATAGTTTAAATGTTCCCAAACAGAGCAATTAGCTAAGAAGCAAGATCTGGCTAATAAACCTTCATGTGGTTTGTACTCACAAAGAGGAAAATATTTGGCATATGTCTCACATATGTGTGTAAACTGTTGCATGAATAACAGAGAAAAATGTTTTTTGTGCTAAAGTTTATCACCTCAACAGGAAAAACAAGTTTAATGCATCAACTGCCAGCTCACAGCAAATGCCTTCTTGAGCCTAAGCAGTATTTTCTACCAGGTCTTATTGCAGTTTATATTGAGGTTTTAGCAATATAAAAATGTTCTGTTTCCGTGTTACAGATGATCCTGAGAGATTTATGTCGCTTCATGTTTGTCTATCTAGTGTTCCTCTTGGGATTTTCTACAGGTAATATTCTACTTGGAGTTGCTTTTTCTTACCTTACAGAATCTCAGCAAATTTTTATTTTTCAAGTGGCTTAGACTTTTTGTTCCCAACTAAAAACTAACCAATTAACAACAAAAAAAGTCTCATCAGTGTAACAGTTATCTATACTAATTTAATGCAGCTTTTCATGCCTGAGTCTCAAACTGCTTTGCAAAGCTGAATAGAAAAACAATCATCCTGTCTATTTTATGTAGAGAAAAATTGAGGCAACACCTTCTGAGGGTGTCAGTTATGGGGAGTATTCCATAGGGTGATTTCCCTGGGGTCAGTGTACCATGGAGATAACACAACACATCTTACCTTTATGTTCCTTTTCATTGCTTGCAAAGGAGTTATGATCTCAAATTGTATCCTGTCTGTGATTCTTCTTTTGCAACAGCTGTGGTGACTTTAATTGAAGATGACAACGAGGGGCAAGACACAAACAACTCCGAGTACTCTCGGGGCTGCCACGTGAGACGTGGCCGCCCATCCTACAACAGCCTCTACTACACCTGCCTGGAGCTTTTCAAGTTCACTATTGGCATGGGGGACCTGGAGTTCACAGAGAACTACAGGTTCAAGTCTGTGTTTGTCATCCTTTTGGTTCTCTATGTCATCCTTACATATATCCTGCTTCTCAACATGCTGATTGCACTGATGGGGGAAACGGTGAACAAAATTGCACAGGAGAGCAAGAGCATCTGGAAACTGCAGGTACTGTGAGGCTGCTGTGCAAGGAGGTGTGGGGAGTCATCAGGAATTTCAGAGGGAGGCTGTAGGAACTGACATGTTTCTAAATAACAGGTCACTGCTTCTTTCTGATTCCCCTGAACAGCTCCTAACAGAAGTATGTTAGTTCCTTTTCCATGAATATTTGATGTTCTGCCTGAGCAGATGTTCCCAGTGTTCCACAGATGTCCAGAATTTAAGAATAGAAGTACTTTTGTAATTAGACAAACTTATTTAGGCTTTTGATGATGGAAAATACTGATCAGACTCTGCAGAAAGGGATTATGCAAGGGGAAAGCCAATCTGTACCAGAATCTCAAGGGCACATCAGTTTTAGTTGGAAGTAAGAAAGGGAACTTCATAATTCTAATCACAGGGTAGTGTTTGAACATTTTAAATGACATGTTGCCAGATGATAATCATAGAACCATCCAGGATGGAGGAGACCTCTAAGATCATCAAGTCCAACCATTAACCTGCCACTCTGCTGTGAGATGGTTCCAATGTCTGCTCTAAGATGATGACAGTGATAAAAACTCAAGGTTTTTAAAACAAATGCAGAATTCAGGATCTGTATGATTTAGAAACAGAAACTTCTCAGTGATCTGCTTTCTTTTACCTGGTAGAGAGCCATCACAATCCTGGACATTGAAAACAGCTACTTGAACTGTTTGAGGCGCTCGTTCCGCTCGGGGAAGCAAGTCCTGGTGGGGATCACTCCTGATGGCCAAGATGATTACAGATGGTGCTTTAGGTAACCTGTTTGTGTGTCAAGTGAACAATCTTTTACAAACAACACTAAGGTATCTCTTAGTGGGAAGCAGAAATTTCCCCCTGGAGCACTCTGAAAAGTAGTGCACTAACCCTGTCTACAGTAGTCAGTTTAACTTGGTTTTTGGGTTAGATCTGAGGCTTGGGAGGTGGCAGTTTGTGATACAAAGTTATGTGGTGATGCTTGGAATAGATGTGGGGTTTGTTCTTCTCTCCCCAGGGTTGATGAAGTGAACTGGTCCACATGGAATACTAACCTGGGCATAATCAACGAAGACCCTGGGTACTCTGGGGACCTCAGACGAAACCCCAGTTTCTCTATTAAGCCTGGCAGAGGTGAGGGTTTCACTATGGATCCCAGTGGTGACAGCAGCAGCATGGATTGTTGGAGGACACTCAGTTTGGTGCACGTCCTGATAATGCAGTAGCTAAGCTAATGCCATTTCCAGCCTGCACAGAATGTAAAGGATGAAGTGAGGTCATTACTCAGAGCCGCTTTGGAGGCCCCAAACCCTCCAGTCTGGGAGCTCAGCATCCAGCACAGAAGTATTTAACTGCACAGTCTGTCCCTGCTGTGCTCGCCAGCAACGTGGGAAACTCATGGAACAGTATGGGGAAGAAAACCACAAAGCCCTTTCTTCCTGCTTCTTTCTTCTTTCATCAGCTTCCTATTACCACTTGTATATTTTGTTCTGTTTCAGTGAAGGGGCAAACATTAACCATTCCTTTCCTTTTTAGTTTCAGGAAAACATTGGAAAACATTGGTTCCTATTTTAAGAGATGGAAGCAGGAGAGAAGAGACTCACAAGCTACCAGAAGAAGTCAAATTAAAACCTGTTTTGGAACCTGATTATGAGCCAGAAGATTCTGAGATGCTGAAAGAGTCACTGCCAAAGTCAGTCTAATCTTGCTTTATTTTTAGGAAGGAGGTTAATTCTAGTTGTCTGTGTTGGTCCTCACAAGCAGGGCCAGAGAGCACTTCATAAGAACAGGGATCTTTGGAAAAGGGTCAGAGGACTTGGGAAATTACCACATGAAGGATTCACTCTAAATATGCTAAATAAAATACTTGTTGTTTAAGCTCATGTCTTCGTGGTTATTTTTAATATGACCTTGTCTGGTTTTAGAGCCTCTTTCTTTTCAAAAGTATTTTTGAGCTGTTTCAGGCCCTGATTTTGTGGCTCTGCAGCCCCAACAACCAAACTATTATGAGACTGGAGAAGGACTCATCAAAGAGCAGTGAAAATCACCAAGAACCCAGAGATATGTTCCTGTGAGAAAAGTTTCTTGGAAAGCAAATAAGTAAATGGGGACACAGGGAAAGAATACAAACTAATGAATGATCTAGAGATGTTGTTATTCTTTTCTCATAACACGAGAACAAATATCCTCTGTAAGATTTTAAAGGTTGAATAGTCAAAATCAATGAAAGAAATGTTTCTCTTAGACTGAGTAAAGTCCAGAAATTCATAGTTATTGTGACTGAGGCTAAAGGCTTAACAAGATCCCAAATTTGACATTTATTTAGATGACAGATGAACTTTGCACAAAGTAAGAGATAGTGGTTATAGAGAATATATGTTTCAAAGGTCAGATGTATAATAATGTACAGCAATCACAATCTTGAAACCAGAAAGTTTTTGTTCTTAACTTTGACAGCAACCACAGAGGGAAAGAAATCTGGTGCTGCAAATCCATCTGGATGGATGTACAAAGAGAAGCAGGGAAAACATCTCAAAGAGAAAATAGGCAGATGTTCCAACACTGCAGATGGGAGCCCTGGAAGGAGAGGAAAGACTAAGAGGAACTTTGGCATCCTCTTGAAAAGTGACTGGATGGAAAAGAGCTAAGGATAAGAAAATCTGTCTTACAGACAGCTGGGCCAATACTTCAGTGCTGGACCTGTGCTGGGCAAGGAAAGGTAAATTGTTTTACTTTCTTTCCTTGTATCACTAAAGCACTTAGCCCTAACAGCCTTCAATGCCCAAGCCAAAGTGCATATCCAAGTATCCTTGAGTCAACAGAGTGTTTAACCACTGTTCCTGTGGTTGCATCTGAAGTACAGCTGTGCTAAAGTGCTGCTGTGAAAATGTGCCAGAACACGCACAGAGCCTCTGCCAGGGAAAGCTCCTGGTGCCTGGGCTGGGACACTCCCACAGGCTCAGGGAACACTCACCTGACTCACTGGGGTGGAAACGTGGCACAGTGGAAGGGCCAATACAAAATTCGTGGCAAAATTGGAAATCAAAGCCACAGAAAATTGAGCAAAGATAATTTTCAGCAATCCATCTTGTAATTTCTCTGCATTTATTAAGGTACTGAAACATTCACAACTCTTAACAAAATCAGTGTATTTACACACAAACTGCCCTTTGCTGCTAACACTGTGGTGGAGTTTTGGGTTGTGTGACATCACTTCTTTTGCTGGGGTCAGGATTTCTCCCTGTGCTCCTTTCTGCTGGGGAACTACAGCAATGTATACCAAGAAAATCTTCAAACATTCAGCTGCTTTATTTGACATAGTAGCACCATCTAGAGGACTTGTAATTCTTGTTTCTTTGCTTAATATCATTCAGGACAAATGTTATTTCATTGTAGGGGAGAACCAGAGAAACTTGTCAAAGGATTTGAAAGAATTGCTTGGAAAAAAACAGCATTTAAACCAGAAATAATCAGGATTTAATGTCTCAGGTGGACAGGGAAACCACAAAATATGTTTAAAGTAGGTGTGTTCAGTCTCATACCATTACAAAGGTGCATCTCTGAACACTTGGTAGCATTCTATAGGTTCCACTCAAGACTTCATTATGCTCCATGCTGAGCACAGCAAGAGACAATCCACGTGTGAAACCAGCACAGCTAAGTAGGCAGGACAAGCTGAGCCAGTCAAATAATTCATCATTAAAACCACTCAGAGTAAATGTAGAAAGAAGCTGAGCAGCAAAATGTAGCTGATGATCTCCATGCTTTTGTGTGCCAGGGCAAATTTATGCTTGGAAGGACACCAGGATCATGATATAGCTAGAAAGCATTCAGGAATTTTCTGTTTTCCCTGGGAGAGATCCATTTCTCATCATGGGTAGAGACCTAATCCACTGCTTAAATTCCACCTTGATTTACATCCAGTGCCTATCCAGAAGGATTGATCAGCTGCCCTGGGTAATGTGCACAGGGTAGAGTCTTTGCCTTCCTGTCCCTTTCTGCTCCAACAAGATAACAAAGACTTGCAGGGAACTCCTTAAAACAAACCAGAAATGCTATAATTCAGCTGAAAACACCTCACCATAATGCTGTGGCTACAAATGTAAATGCCCTGTATTATGGGATAGGGTGGTACAGGTGAGGGTTGTGGTTGCATTTTAAAAATCCCTTAGTCTTCTCTGGAAAGCAAACAAAATCATCCCGCTTTCCTAGAGGGAGTTATTCCTAACCTCTCAGAATTTCCAGCTATATCATCGCTCAGTTCCTGCAATGGGCAGGAGTTTGTTACCCACAGATCATAGAATCAGCCAGGTTGGAAAAGACCTTCAAGATCATCAGTCCAACCCTACTGTAGTTACTAGACCATGGCACTAAGTGCCACATCCAGTCTCACCATAGAAACATCCAGAGATGGTGAATCCACCACCTCCCTGGGCAGCACATTCCAATGTCTGATCACTCTGTCTGGAAAAAATCTCTTCCTGATATCCAGCCCAAACCTCCTCTGGCAGAGCTTGAGTCTGTGCCCTCTTGTCCTGCTGCTGGTTGCCTGGGAGAAGAGACCAACCCCCACCTGACTCCAACCTCCTGTCAGGGAGTTGCAGAGGGTGATGAGGTCTCCCCTGAGCCTCCTCTTCTCCAGGCTGAACACCCCCAGCTCCCTCAGCCTCTCCTCATGGCACTTGTGCTCCAGTCTCTTCCCCAGCCTCGTTGCTCTTCTCTGGACCTGCTCCAGCCCCTCAATGTTCCTCCTGAACTGAGGGGCCAGAGCTGAGCACAAGATAGGGAGGTATTGTTTGGCAGTCACTCCAATCCAGTGTTGCACATGTTTATTCAGACTCAGCTGGCAGACTCTTTGCCAGTTTACTTCTTTGATTTTCATTCCAGCTAGGCACAGGGAATTGCCCTTGGAGCTGAAGGTGGGTTTGCTCAGGCAGACAGGGTGGGATGCCTGCAGGGGACACACTGGTTCTGAAGGGACAAAGACTCTCAGGCTGGAGGGCTGCACTTAACCCTCAGGGAAGAGAAGTGGCTTGTCAGGAAGGATTTGTCCTTTAAGAATAGCTTTGCCAGGACCAGCACCTTTCTGTCCCTTCTTCTAGACACCTCCACTGAGGAGGAGCATGGCCTGGCAATAAATTACCTTTACTTGGGTTGCTTTGTGGTGGTTCTACTCACCTTGGCAGACGTGTTTTGCATGGTCTTGCAGAATCCATGTCTTAAGCCCTTGGGGAGTTTTATAGTTTGAAGTTTGCATAATTGTTTCACCCTGAGCATGGTTAGAAACAGCACATGGTTCCCATGCTATTCTTTGAGGCTTGCAGGTGGTAAAAATCTGTCCTCTCACAGTTATTAATCACATTAATTTGTGTCCACACTAAGTGCTTAATATGAGATGATCAGGTAGGACAACTGCACATGTCCACCAGCTCCCCATAACCACAGTGGCCCAAGAGCAGGAGAAATGAAGGGTGTTGCTGTGCTCACCTCCTGTCTGTGGGTGACAGCTGTAATTAGCAATGACTGCAAATGTGTGTGGGATGGAGATAGCAGGAAGAGGTGAACTGGACAAGCTGAGTTGGGCTGCACTTCACTGGAAGGGCAAAAACGGGCTGATGAACCTGTGGAAAAGCAAATTGCAAGCTCAGTATTAACAGCATTGCTATACTTGAGATGCGGTGGTCTAGTGAGCCATGGAAACTGAGCTGTTGAGCCTTTCAAACTCCTGATTTCTGAGTTAGTTGAGAAAAACACACATCCTGCCCAAAAAACCTTGGAGCCACAGCCTGTTTGTGTGTGCAGCCTGTACGTGTGTGCTGGTTGTGCCCCCTGCTACAGCTGGGCTGGAGGCTAAACAGGCCTTATCCTAATTAAACAGTAGTGTTAATCCCCTCTCGGGCAGCACAGGGCAGTTGTCAGTGGGGTCCAGGGCAGCCCAGGGCCCACCAGAGGGCCCCCAAGCCCTGTGCAGGGCTGCTGCCTGTCCCCCGGGGTACCCCAGAGCTGCCTGGCCCCAGGACAGCCCCTCTCCCTCTGCTGCCTTGCTTTGCTGCTCAAACTAATGGTGCAGAATCATATTTATCTGTGCCAAACACCTGTCACTCTTCTGTGGCATCGATATCACATGTTGCTCACTCATACATCTTTGCTGGAGTCCTCAAGGCTCAAAAAATCCACACAGTGTGTGCCCAGCAAGTGCTGCTGTGCTAGAGAGCACAGGGGATCCTGCCAACCCCGTAGGTCTAAGGGATGAAGCCAGTGGACTCAGGTTCTGATGCCTGAAATTTTCAGAATCCCAGCAATAGGAATTGTATACAGTGTTTTTGGACAAATTTCTTCCAAGCTCAAAGAATTCCATATCTATTAAAAATCCCAGATAAACTGATGATCAGGATGTTGAACACCATCTTGCATGCATTAGAGAGAATATTTTGCAGTGGAGGATACTTCTGCCAAGGCTCCATCAGGCCCAAGCATGGATTCACTAGGGCTTGGGAGGAAGAGGATTTAATTGACTCTGCCAGATGCAGTATAGACATCCTGGGTCTTCTTGATGTGGTTATAGGGCTCTGAAGTGCTTTCCATCACCCACACCATGCAGCCTGGGATTACTTCTGCCTCTGGAAGAGTTTCCACAGAGAAAATATGGACCAAATTTCTCCTCCATCAGAAGTTCATCTTCAAAATACATGGTGAAGTGCAGCTGTTTTTCTGGGAAGGAGGAGAAATCAACCAACTGACCTCATTGGATTGTTGTGTTCCTGGTGTGTTTGTGATATTGTGGCAGAGCCACATCACCATTAGTAACCATTAGTAACTCTTCCTGTCTCAGTGTGCAGGCAAGGAGTGGGCATGAGTAGGTGCCAACAATTCTGGAATCACCAAGGTTTACAGTCTCCATCATCATCCAGAAGAGTTTGTCTCAGTCATTGCTATTATCAGGCTTTAAAATCAACATTTTGATCATTGGAATGTTGGTATGAAAACTGGTGTCACCTGGAATTGCCATGTCAGCTGGAAAGCAACTCCTAATTACGGGAACTAAAGGAAGTGTCCTACTCACTGGGCCAGTAAGAGCAGTTTTAAGCCATGTTACTAAGTCAAAGTCATTGCTTTCCAGGCTGGCATAGTAGGTTTAGCCCAGACAGTTCCTCTTACTCCAAGGGAGAATGTGGATAATGATCCACCTGGAGAAAAGAGTTCATGTCCTTAGTTCCTGTTAGTCAGAGGGGGAAGGTCAGGAGTGTTTGGTTGGCAAAGAGGAAGGCAATTAGCAGCAAGATCCAGGAGAGAGGAGTTTAGGGCTGGAAAGGAGGTTTTCCAAGAGGCTGATTAGCAGGAACAAATGGAAACAACTCTATCTTAGCTAAGCACTGAGTAACTGAAAACTGAAGCATTGACAAAGAGAGGAGATGATTTGCATAATAAAAGAGGTTTTAATTAGAATAATGGGTCGAAACTGAGACAGGGAAAATGTATCCTGGAAAGATGAGCTTTATATCGAGCACATACAATGTGTGTCTGCCCAAAGAACTCCCTTTGGAAGCAGTGGGAGTTTCAAACATCAGCCCATGTTAGCCAATTTATCCTGTGCCATCCTGACTAGAGCAAGGTGGGACATGCAGGGTTTGGGTCTCTTGTTTTGGGGAACCAAAGAATCTGAGGGTTTATGTCAACTGGCAGATGTTCACCTTCAGTTCTGCTTCTCTTATTTTCCAGGAAGAACATAAAATTGGAAGGGACCTGCAGGGACTTTATTCTGTTATGGTTTGTGAGCATCTCATGCTGCTACAGCTGATGCTAAGTTTGGTTCTCAGTTTAAGACATGACAGTGGGTGAATTTTTGTTCCCCTCTTATTTTTTACATGTCTTAACAGATCTTTGGAGGGAGAAGGGGAATGAGCTATTCCCCAGATTTAGATGGATGAGACAGATGAAAATCTTTACCTTTTCACAAGGGACATTTCTTCAAAATCAAATGACTGAACCATTAGTTCAACCTGAAATTATTATAACATCAAAGTTCCTCCCAGTTTCGTTGATCACCCTCCAAAAATTACTTGAGTCAAACTGTGGCAGTACAAACTTGAGAAAAAAAAAAAAGTAGCATATAGGTGGGGCCACACTTGCTTCACAGTGTATTCCTGGAGGCATTTTCATGTTGCTTAATTCCCTTGCACTGCTCAGCGTTACCAGAGACTTTGCACCACAACTGAAGATTTACTGAGGGTACAAACTCACACTGAAAGAGTTGGAACACAACCCTGACCTAATTGGAATGTGAGGCTGAAGAGCCAAGCAAGGTTTGTGCTTTGAAGAACTCCACTGGAGTGTGATGTTGTGTCACACAGGAGACATGGTTCACTCCTGGGGGACTGTGGACTGGGAGCTAAGGGAAGTAGAAAATGCATAGCTCATGGTCTTAAAACTGGTTTTATTTTTTCCTCCAAAGGTGGCAGCATGCCCGTGGGACCCTCCCCCACTGACTGGGCACCAGCAGCCAGGACATGCACACAGGACAGGGCCAAGCACCCACCACCCTGCACATCTCTAGAGTCAGGTCTGGCAAAGGTCTTTGTAGGTTTGGAGTTACTTTTTGCCTTGGGAGTGTCAGGGAACACTAACAACAGCACAAATGCAGGAAAGGATACAGGAAGATAGTAACAGATCCATTCTTCCCATCCCTTATTATTTTCTCGTGCTTATGTAGTCCCTGTAACTTTGCCAAGACAAGGGATAACCGTGACCTAAAGTCAAATACTGGTGCCACTTAGATAAAGTGAATTTTTACTGCACTTCTCTCACCTTATCCATGACTGAGCCCACCCCTGGATAGGAAAGTGGCCACAGATGCAGGAATTAGAGAGCTGCAGGTGGAAGTGAGCACACTATCGGGTGGAGAGGGGGTATAATAAGGGAGGAAGGGAGGCAGTTGTCCTTCTTTGGCAGGGAGAGAGGGGGTAGAAGCTGAGATATAGCATCAGACTCTTCTCTAGTCTGTTTTTCTCCACGTGTATGCATTAGAGCAGCCTCTGGGAGCTCTGGCCATGGCTCAGCAGGGCACTGCTGTGCTGGATGCTCCTCAGATGCTGAATGCAAATGTTCATGTTCCCAGGCTCAGCTAGAGAAAGGAAGACAAGAGCAGAGACAGACTGAGGAGTGTCCTGAGCAGTGCAGCTTGTTGTGATGAGCAGGAGTCTCAGGGCAGCAGCACTGCAGCTGGAGAGCAGCTTGAACTGGGTCCAGGCAATGGAGTTTGGAGGAACAGGAAATAATTAGGGTGTCTGGGGAGTTTTGATAGGCCCAACAATAATGCTGTTTCTTTGGCACACCAGCTTTGTCTCCCTTTGGGTTTATTTTTCCTTGCCCAAGCAAAAGAATAAACTGCATAGCAACACAGCTGCAGGAAATATACTTGTGATGGAGGATCCAGTGACTCTTCTCTATCCTCTTGGGAATGGGACTCCTTTTTTATGGCAGGAGTCTCTCAGGAATAAAATCTCCAGGCATGTATGTCATGCAAATATGCACAACAACCTTGCCAAAGAGGCTGACTCGTCCCTGCAGTCCAGACTGCACCAACTGGTAAGTGATATCCCAGTGTTTTCCTGGAATGCTTTTCCACTAGGCTGTCTCCAGTTAGGTGATAGTCACACACTTACAGGCTAATTCATTTCTCTGTTGCTCAGATGCATAAAACAACCTCTTATCTCCCAGTTCATGAGTATAATGTGCAAATATTTGCAAGTGCTGCTCAGTTGTCTGGAGAGGTGTGAGAAACTCTTTGTGCATGTGTGTAGCAGCACTCAGATATGATCTCAGGACAAGTTTAGCTGAGTGGAGGCATGAGGAGAGCATTGTCCTGTAATGCTGTATGTGGCTGGAGCTCTGTACTCAGAGAGCAGTCAGTGTTATGCTGGTTTTGTTCTGCAAGCAACAGGCTCAGAATCTGAAGTGTTTATTCCCTGGGATTTAGCACAGTGTGTGTGTGTGTCCAAAAGCATTATTTTTGCCTTATAAAGTTGGTGTCAAATGCCCTAAGGGATCAAGGTTGTTGATTTAAGGTGGGATGACGTATCTTTTATCTGAGGCAGTGTTTTCTGGGAGCATTAAAAGATCTGTGGCAAGAGAGACAACTGACTGACAAGAGAACAGTCACGCATGACCTCCCAGTGCTGGGGATTGAATATGTACCCACAAAATGACACTTAAAATCCAGAGTTCAATACTAGCAAGCAAGTCAGTAGGATCAGGAGAGCTTTGCCTTGCTACAGCATCACCCTATGTGGTGGCTGTAGCATTTAGCCTCTCCTAAAACACAAAACTGGCAGCAAAGTTCCCTTTCTGTGCTGTAGTTGGATAAACCTGTGACCATCCTGTTGTGACTTTCCTAGTCTCTCCTCCTTCCTTCCTTCTCTCTGGCTAAAAGTCAGCTGAAAAAACTATAAGAAAATGATAATTTCTTTACAGAATTACATCTTCATGTGGTTTCTCGACATAAATTGTGCTATTAGCATTAGACATACACATACATTTAAAGCCATAACTTTTGTGGGATAACTTGTGGATTCTTCCCACAACAGATCAGCAACTCTGAATCCTTTTCCACAGAAGCAAAGAGAATTTAAATGTACTTTTTCCATGGTGAAAGATCATGAAAGACATCCATTAAACACTCTGCTCAGGGATATTGGGCTGCCACTGCTAGTTGGGATGCTCAGTGTTTGAATCCTTAACTTGTGGATTATTTTGAAGGCACTTGAGGAATGGAATTCTGACACTAAGAGAATTACAAATATTCTTGCTGTTACTTACTGTTAAAAATGCTTTTAGATCATGGCTTTTCCTCTTAGTGACTCTGTTGGGGTACTGAAAATCACAGAATTAACTATAAAATCTCAGAGCTTCTAATGCAGGTTTGGCTGGGATCGTGTCATGTATCAGCAGAAGGGAAAATGCAGCTCTGCCTGGGTGATGTCAGATGGCACATCTCCAAGTTCTCCATCCCTCCCATCTGGGGTTTCCTTCATCTTGTTCATTTTAGTTCCTAGTGTGTCTAGCACTTGCTAGGAAAACAAAATAATGCCAAATAAGGTTTCTGCTGCTTCTTTGTGCTGCACAGACTCTCCAAAGCTCAAGTTTTCAAGTGATTTTTCACAGGAGATGCAGGTTATTAATGCTCCTGACCTTTCTGGCATCTCTTCAGTATCTGAAGCAGCTGGTGACTGCTGTAAAAGTCTATAAAATGCTCTGCTCATGACAGAGCCTATTGCAAAACCCTCCATGGCTTCTGACAAGTGTTGGCCCTGCCAGAAACCCAAGGGTGGAGCAGGTCCAGAAATAAAAAGGTTAAGCAGGTTAATGATTAAAACTGTAAGAAAATGTTTGCACAGCTATGAATTACTCCAGTTCTGCCTCTCATTTCCTGGCTCTGAAGTCTGTCCTTAAAAATAGCTCAGTTCAGGCTCACAACACCTATGTGCAGCACGTGATGTCCTTATCTGTTCTAAGGCAGATTAGCCAGAAACAGCCTGGGCTCCTGTTCCCTGGATCTGATAGTTGAAGAGAAAAAGCCACACTCAGGTTCAGAGAGTCAAACTGTCCTCAAAACACAAGAAGAAGCTGTTAATGCAGAACAGGCAGGATGAGGTGTAACTCTGATGTGTGAACTGTTAACAGGTCCTACAATCTTCTGCACCTTTCCCCAGGCAGGTGTGGAACAGGGCTCTGCCTCTCCTGCTGCATCTTGTCCCAGTTTTTCTGTTTGGATAACTGCCACTACATTATAAATAGACCACACTGCTAGGTCCTCTATTCTGCTAAACCACACAGATCTGGGGGCTTTCAGATATAGCTGCTTTCTGAGTTCAAAGTCCTTCTTGCTGCCAAACTCATTTTCTCTCCTCTGCAAAAGGATTTCTTCTACTGTGGTTGATGCCAGAGGTAAAGCAAAAGTCCTCAAATGCTCCTTCACCCAGATCTAATCTAGCTCTGCCTATTTTCACATTTCCATCCTCAGAGTGACTTCAATTAAACAGTTTCTCACAGTTTGTGTTGGGAACTAAGCTGGTGCTCTCCCAGGCAGGATGAAACAGCAGGATTTGGTCCTTATCCAGGTTGTTACACCAGCAGCTAAGAGACCATCAAAGCAGCTGACTCTGGGTTGTCCTGTATTAACTTAGGCACAGTCATTTGACAGGACATGAACAACTTTTCCTGATACAGAGCTTGGAATTTATCACCATAAATTCGTGTCAGGCAAAGCTGGATGTGAGCTCAGCACATCCAGCCAAAGGTATCCCCTAGTGCCAAATCCAGCCAGTCTGGGCACAGCCTGTTTCCCCACACAGCTCTTGGGAAGCTGATTCATTACCAGGATCAGTGCAGTGCTCCTGGCATTCCACACACAAGATCTGTGTGCTCCTGGCATTCCACACACAACATCAGAGGCAAGTGTAATCCCCAGCAGTCCTGGTTTTAAAGATAGCTGTGTCAGGACCAGGAGGAGTTTACCTGCAGTTTGTAGATGTGTTTCAAAGCCACATTCTTTGTATCAAAATGTCTGGATCTGGGTCATAGTATCCTAAGATATTTGGGGTTTACTTCCAAGTTTTTGATCTACCTCCTACCCAAACAAACCCCACCCAAACTCGACTCTTTCTTCCCTTGTCTCCAGCTGGAGAAAGATTCCAGTTTTGCTGCTTGCATAGCTCCCCTTAAATTCCCATCTAATAACCAGGTATGGACCAGCAGCTCTGAGTGCACCTGTCAGGCCTCTCTGCAAAGAGTTTTTAACATGCTATTTCTGGTGATAATGGGAAGACTCTATAAAAAGAGTGGAGGAACCTCTGATCACTCTTCTGGCATGTCCCGAAACAACTCTGCACCAGCCATTGCTCAACAGCTCAGCACTAGACAAGCTGAGAAATGCCATTCCCTGTGCAGCACAGAGTAACACCAGGACAGTTTGTGTGAAACCCAACTGTCTGTGTTCCCTCAGCCCCCGTGGGGATGCGTTTATCAGCCACTGCTATAGGTAGAGAAACATCTAAATGCACCCACTGTGTTTTCACTGACATTCCTGTGAAAGTGTAATATTTTCTAAGGCCAGTTCTACTTTTTCAAAGCAACAGCAAAATCTTTTTTGCTTTGCGGGAGCAATGAGCATTTTCTCATTTCTGCTTCTGAGTGGCTCCATGCTATGTAATAAACTGAGCATAACACAAAGGGTGTCATTTACCACCCAAATACATGTGCATCACCATTTTCCTTTGAAAACAGTATGTAAACTGCAGAGCAGAGATTGCTGGAGATATCCTACTGCTGCCATTAAGTCATCCCTGAGCAACTCAGCTTTAGTAACATTTCAGTGTGTAATTACTGCCTGTGTGTGTCATCCCACTTTGGCAGCTATGAAGTAAAGAGTTTGTTGTCTAGCAAGTTTCTCTCTGCTCCCTAATTTCAGACGTAGCCAACCCCGTGTGCCTCGCAGTGCTTCGGTGCTGGACCTGTCTGCTCCCAGCAGGGCACACCAGCTGCCTGGAGGAGGGTGGGTTTGTGTTTGCAGGGTAGTTTTGAGGCTGAATGTGGTTTGACTCATTTGGCAGGGGAGCTCCAGGTGTTGTTGCAGTGGCTGTGGGTCCCTGCTCTGATCTTCACTCGGGCAGATCCGAGTCGCCTCGTCCATGCCGAAATGGAGGTGTCGTAAGGAGGGTGAGTTCTCTGGGACTTCTGTGGGTGTTTGGGCTAGGTGTGATGCTTCTGGAGAGAGTGAAATCTTGTACAGATAGAGATGAAACTGATCCTTCAAACAGAGAATGTTTTCCTGTGGTGCTTGTTTCTGGTTCTGTAGTTGATGAATCTTTCTCCCGAGCTGTGCCAGTGACTCCTTGGGCTTTTGGAAGTGAAGAAAGATAGACCTGATTTCATTTGTGTTTATCAGCCCAAATCAGTGTTACACTTCCTATTTCCTGTGCCAAGGGGATCCAAAATATAATATCATACAAGCTAAACTAAACAAATTCATCTTCCACTGAGAGTTTCAGTTACTCTAGTGACCACTGAAAGAAAAAACTCTAGACTAGTAGAATAGGCTTTCAACTCAGTAAAATTTCTTAGTTTTATTTAGTTCAGAAATAGATAAATAATGTTAAAGAATTTTTCCTCAGGGAAAAACATTGCTTTTCACAGAATCTTTTAACATTTCTGTTAGGGAAAAACCTTCAAGTACAAATTTCTCACCAAGAAGAAAATGACTTTTTGTTAGCACCTGAGGTCTATTAATGCCCCTCAAAAGTGTAAATAACTAACAGAAAGATGAAAATCTTAGTACCAAGTGTAACTTTCTGCTGACAGAACTCCTAATGCCATAAGTAAAGCACAAGTCAGAATGAAGCTTTATCAGCTTTCCCCTCAGGGAGGGGATTTCTGTTTTATGAGCCAGTAAGAATTAGGTTGTCAGTGCTGGAAAGTGTCATAGTCTGTTCAAAGGATCCTGTGAATGGAACAGCTATTGGTAGTCACTTCCCTTTCTTTACCCTTAAGGAAGAAGAGACCTTTGTGCCATGGTAGCACAGCTGAGTGTTTATTTTGACTTGTAGGGTTCTCTCTTTAGCCACATCATATTAGTTATTAAGCTATATAGATATGTATGATTTTTCTTCCTCTCAGACAAGGTGAGTCTGTGATGGTGTGTAAAGTGCCATGTGCTATAGGAATGGCAGAATCCAATTCACCCTTACAGATAAACAATTTTGCATAAAATCATAGAATAAACTGGGTTGGAAAAGACCTCCAAGATCATCAAGTCCAACCCTACTGTGGTCACTAGACCATGGCACTAAGTGCCACATCCAGTCTCAGCTTGAAAACCTCCAGGGATGGGGAATCCACCACCTCCCTGGGCAGCACATTCCAATGCCTGAGCACTCTCTCTCCATTAAAAAAATCTCTTCCTAATATCCAACCTAACCCTCCCCTGGCAGAGCTTGAGTCTGTGCCCTCTTGTCCTCCTGCTGGGTGCCTGGGAGAAGAGACCAACCCCCACCTGACTCCAACCTCCTGTCAGGGAGTTGCAGAGGGTGATGAGGTCTCCCCTGAGCCTCCTCTTCTCCAGGCTGAACACCCCCAGCTCCCTCCAGCTGCTGAAGGTGAGATACCAAGTCCTCAGTGTCCCCAGATCCCCTTCACAGTAATCCTTAGCATTATAAATCAACACTGCCCACTTCAAATAAGCCACTTCTCTGGTGGCCTGTAAAGAACAATTAACAAGATAATGGGAGCAGAAAGTAGTTACAACAAAAGACAACATTCCATATCAGGCTGGGTCAGCTGCACTGCTTATGACTTGACACTCTGCAGCCTGTTGCACTGTTTTTCTCTGGATGTCACAGATTGCAGACAATGATAGTGCACTGGAAGCTGCTGATGAAAGCTCGAGCTGAGTGTCCCTCTAAGCATACAATTAATGGAGATTAAAAACGAAGCAGACGCAACCTCAGCACTGTAACAAGGCTCTGCTGTACTGTGCCTGCAGTTATTTGCTTGTGAGCTGAGGTCTCATTTAAAATAGGCTTTTTTGACTGAGACTACAGCCAAATCCCCTGTGTGCTTTTGCAAGATTAGTCCCTGTATTCAAAAGTGAATCTTTTCTCTTCTTCCTTCCCAAATTGTTTCCACCGAGGGTATCATCATCCAGCTTCAATGCTGCCTTTGACTCTTTGCAGCTCTCCTAAATGATGCTGCCTGCTCTGGAGCCAGTGCTGAAATCTCTGTGGTGACCCCTGGCTGCAGATGGGGCTTTGCCTTGCTGCCCTTGCTGAAATGTGTTGCTCTGTCTGAGCAGCTCCAGCACTGCTCACAAACGAGAGGCTCTTCCCCGTGGCCTTGTGTGCTTTAGTTCAATGCTGCCTTTGACTCTTTGCAGCTCTCCTAAATGATGCTGCCTGCTCTGGAGCCAGTGCTGAAATCTCTGTGGTGACCCCTGGCTGCAGATGGGGCTTTGCCTTGCTGCCCTTGCTGAAATGTGTTGCTCTGTCTGAGCAGCTCCAGCACTGCTCACAAACGAGAGGCTCTTCCCCGTGGCCTTGTGTGCTTTAGAGGTTTAACCTTGGTCTTTATTTCTCCACCTCTTCCTGCCACTCTCTGACCCCTCTGACTCCACACACCTCCCAGCTGTGCCTCTCTCAACTTGGCACCTGCTTTTGCTGATACACTTTTTGGTCTGTTTCCAATTATTCTCTTCCTTCAAAGTCACTTCTTTTGTGAAGCTGTTTAATGTCCATCTCCATCCTATTCTCGGCCTCTTATATTTGATTTATGTCAACTTTATCACATTTGCCTCTTCCTCTGGCTAGGAAATGTCTTTGTCCATACACTGTTTTGTATTCTTAAAGTAGTTGGTGAGGAGTAAATAGCAGAATTATATATGAACTAAGCAAGACAACAGTCATTTGTTCTAGCTGTGCTAAGACTAAATGTTTACCAGTATGTTCACTGACACAACATGTGTCTGGAGACGACACAAATTGCATTTCCAATGCCACAGACAAACCCCTTCCCTCTATAAATTATTTCTATGAAAACTCTGCTGTGAATTCTTAGGAAGTGCATCCAAACTAGGCCTGTTCCCAACTTGCACTGGTGTGAACACATCTACCAATGGCAGAAAACCCAATGTAAAATTATTCCATGCCTGTTTCTTAAGCCAACATTTGCAAGGTAAGGAGTCCTCTCCAGCACTTTAGACTTCTCCTCCATGTAGTGCCAAGGCATTGCAGCTGCACTTACATGTGTTTGGGCCCTGTAGATTCTCAGTTCTCTGTGCTTGGAGTTGAAAATTCCCATAATTAAACATTTGTTGTTTATGCATTAATAGACTTGCATTCCAATATCAGTGTGTTTGGTATTCCTGGCTCCTCTCTTGTACCAGGTGTTGTGTCTTTCAAACACACTCCACAATCTGCTCCCTGTGTCTTGATACTCCCTTAATGAGGGAATCCTGAGGCACATTGACAGGAGCAGAAAGTTTGTGTGTGCATTTGTCACATTAAGGAAAGTGGAGTAGGAGGGGAAAATGTATATTCATTGTGTTCAAACTTGCAGGAAGGTAATTTTGTCCTTGGGTATGGAGGGCACTCCCCTGATTTCCTCGGGAATAGCTCCCTGACCTCGTAAATCTTCCTGGGTTTACATTCAGTGAATTTCAATGTATCCTGGATTCACCTTCTTGCTTGCAAATGCTCCTGAGTGATTTAAAATGATGCCCTTGAGTATTAGATTGAGAAACAGGGAGAGAGTTGTTCATTATTACTTCCAGAATTCAAGCTGTGGGTGTTTGTAAGCAGGTGACATGCATTAAGCTGCATTTATGTCATGTGGTGGTGATCATTTCCATCCAGTAGAATCATGATTTTTTTACTGAAGAAGTGTTGAGAGAGGTCACCAGGACACAAAAGTCCTTTATGTTATCCATGTGATGGTTTAGCTGTCTCAGCCTGAGCATTTGTGGTCTGTCTGTTGCTTTTGCTATTCTAATGCAGCAAAAGCTTCAGGGATTTTTTGCATTCTTCACATCTGGAACCTTCCTTCGTGCATTGTGTCTGTGGCACAGATCTTCCTGGGCTTTGCTGCTCTTCTGAAGTTGTCTTGGACAAGAGCAAACTGTTCAGATTCCCTGTCCATATGCACAACTTTAGGGCAACTTACAGAAGTCATTGTAATCTTTCTCTGGATAACATAGTGTCACTGTGATGGAGTCTGTCAGTTTAATTCAGGCACTGCCTTGAATTTATGGCCCTCTTGGATTGAAGGTAGCACTTTTAAGGGCAGTTTTCCTAGAATGAAATGTCACGAGTCATGTATATAACCCTCCAGCCCTGATCCATGACACGCTGTCTGTGTGCTTACAACTGAAACATGAAAAGCTTGAAAAGAAAGATCAATATTTGTGTGCTTACATGTGAAGAGACTGTAAATAGGTGGTTTGGTCACTATCCTTTCTTCAAGTGAGCATGAATAAAGTAACCATGAATCTATCTACTGTGCAGAAACATGATCAAAGACAACAACGAAATTGTTCCACTAATGGGCAAGAAAACAAATCCATCTGGAATTCCTCCTTCAAACCAGCAGGAGAAAAAGCTGACTGAAGGCACTCCCACAAAGAAAAGGTAGGACTCTGGCTCAGTCTAAGCCACCAGAACTCCTGTTTTATCTCCTTCAGGAGATATTTGCACTGAGACAACAGTAACATCTTTGGGTTTGTTGCATCCATGAATGAGAGAGACCTGATGAACACAAGGTGCCTTCACACCATGCTAGATGCTGTTTAGAAGTGGAAGACTATCCTGGCTAAGCAGACGTAGGATGTGTTTAATGGGATAATTATCTAACCCCTATCCCAGAGGCATCAGGTTCATATCCCAGTCCTTAAGGTCTGGGTCTCCTATCAGGTTGGATTTCTGCACCCTCTCTCTATAAGTTCACAAGAATGTGGTCTGAAGGTGGTGTGTGTTTCAGTAGAAAAATGCAGAGTGATCTGTGAGCTCACAGGGCAGAGTACACCAGGTTTTATGTAAGAGATGCTGGCCTGAAAAAAAAAAAAGGAGCATTTCAAACTTATCCTCACTTGGGAATGTGACACTATGGACAGGCAGAGAGCTGGGAGTGCAGGTTTGGAAAATCCTGTTGCAAACAGAAACCTGTGTTCACTCTGGGTTTTTTTTCATGATTCTGATGAACAAGACTTCTTAATTGTTTTCTAAAATAGTCCTTTTCATTTAGCATTTCTGTTAGAGAACTCATAAAGGGATTAAGAGTTTGTATTGAATATAAATGGGGAAATACAGGTGGTAATTCCTGCCTGGTGCTCTGCGATTGAAGTCAGCTAAGTTCCTGCAGAATGAGCATGAACTGCTGTTCATAAACTTTTCCCTCTGTGGATAATTACCAGCTATTATGGCACTTTTTGAACCTCTGAAGGCCTGGGCAATTGTGGCTGTTCTGACACTTAGAACTCTTAGTAATCAGAGGAATCAGTTTTCACAGCGATGAGTTATTTGAGACCCACTGCCTGGGTGGTCTAGTTTGACTTTCTGGCACTAAATTCAGTGAGAGAAGCTTTTTGGTTGCATATGGGGGAGCCAAGGTGTCTGAGCAGCTCAGGATACACCCAACACTTCAAAAAGGGGCAATCCCACAGTGGATTGTGTAGCTCTAACAAACGCTGTCAAACCCAACCCCTCAATTACTTAACTCCCATCTCACATCGGATTTTGTGGCCTCAGTAACAGTAACCTTGGGGTTTTTCCCACTTCTCAACCAAGGGCTTAGGGTGTGGCTGACAACATTCCTGTAATACACAGCATGAAGATCACGTGGATTTTAATTCAGGGGTTTAACATCTTCTGTTAATTATATGTCACTGTGCTGCTCTATCCTAATGCTTCCAAATGTTTCTTCTGCCTGTGCCACCACCACCACCAGCAGCTGCTGCTGCACTTCCACAGTGACATTTCTCACTCAGCATCCTGGCAATAGGGACTTTCTCAAATACAATGACATTCCTTTCTTGAAGGTCCTGGAGTTTGGGGGACTAGCAGTGTATAATTAAGTACAGGAAAACCACCAGGCAGGCTGGGAGGAGGGTGGCAGTGCTGGCAGAGCCTGGTGATGTTTGTGGGCAGTGCACCTTGGCCACGTAAGCACTTGGGTATTTCTTGGCAACTGTCTCCTGCTCTGCAGGTGGATTTTGGGTTCTTTTTCCCCCATGCCATCCTCAGGTAACTCACATGCCAGGATAGGTGAGGTCTGCCAGCCTCCAAACAGGGTTCAGCTCACAGCTGCTGTACATCAGTTGGATGCCAAAACCCTCAGCATGAACACACTGCTGGGAGAGCAGGAACTGCTCTCAGACACATCAGCCTGTAGCACCGTCCCTTCCTGTGCTGAGCCAAGGGAAGGGGAGAAGGTCCAGCAAAGCCTAGAGCTTGGCCCTTCTGACTTTAGGAAGCCTCACTGCAGCCTCCAACAGGTGTTTGCCTGTTGGGACAGCTCCTGTACTTCATGGTCAGGGAATGCAAAAAAGCAGGATGAACCATGTTTTTCCACTCCTTAGTCTCCCTGCCAAGTCCAGGCCTCAGTGAAACAGCAGTGACTGACAGCAGCTGGAATAAGTGATGGCAATGGTCCTGGTTCTGTCTAGGTTTTCCCTGCCCCCTGCCCAGGGAATTGCAGGGACACAT
>NW_008685303.1:40491-58730 GCF_000695815.1 Acanthisitta chloris
ACTTGCTGCCTGCTTAGAAGACATTCACAGACACATCTCAAATGCTAAAAGGTCATACAAGTTTAAACAACTACGCACAGTGAATTAACACTTGGCTCACCAAGCCATTGGAAAATGAGATGAACTAGATGATGCTATTTTTAGCAAATGTCAGCAGGTTGTTCAGAAGTGTCCTAATAATACACTGCATTTTTAGCACCAGGACATGTTAATTCATCAGGATTCTTTGGGGAAGAGGCAGTTAAGAAACAAGAAGAAATATCCTATGGGTTAAACTATAAATATTAGGTGAATTGGAAATGTTTTCCAGGTGACTATTGGAACATTCTAGAAATGTAAGAGAGTTTCTGAACACTAGGCCATGTGAGAGTCTCTCCATCCAGCTCTGACATTCCTATCTCCATGGTGAAACATGGCAATGATTTAGTGAGATCCAGTGACACCAAACCCATGGATTTTGCCTCTCATCCTGCGGGTTTTAAAGGCTGAAATCTTCCTATTCTTTTCATGTTTCCTTTTCTGTCTTGTTTCAAATTTCATTTCTTTTCCCCACTAAATAATTTTCTATTTATTCCCTAGAAAAAAATTTTATCAGGAAAAGAAGTAGTCAAATGCCATGCATGACTGGCAAGAGGACACATTCAGTCCTGGCTGGTGGAAATGCCTGATGCCATTGTACATGTGACCTTTCCAACTTTCTGATTTAATCATTATCACTGCAGATGGGTTTGAAATGATCCATCCTGATGGCTCCTGGCTGGAAAAACAGGGACTAGGATGCAGTAGGTTAAAAAGCATTTGTGTGTGTAGGCACACACGTATGGCAGAGCAGCCACTGGTGCTGCAGTTGGCTCTGTGCACAGGAGCTGGTTTGGGGCTGCTGCTGAGGCATGTCAGCATCTGATGCCATGTGTTCTAAAAATATCTTGGGATCTTTTGCCCATCTGCCAGCATGAAGGAGCTGGGCACAGTGTTGGAGGTTGGGCTGCCCTGGGGGCAAAGCAGATAAGTCTCTTCCAGAGTCCTGTTAGGTATGATGCCAGGAAAGATAAATTGTCAAGCTTGCCCTAGGTATGTACATGTAGAGCTTTGCTTCTGGTTGAGCTTGCCTTTCATTATTAATATTTTTCAAATGCTCTGTCTTCAACAGTTCCCACTTTTTCCTGGAGATTGATGGCTTTGAAAGCAATGCGACTCCAAACAACACCTCTCCCCCTGTGTTTTCCAAACCAATGGATTCCAACATTCGGCCCTGGTAAGCTGTAGATGTCTATGCAATAGTCACACTGCAAATATATCTCTTTTCCTTCCAGCAGCTTCTCCTTATTTCTCCTCAGAGCTAGAATTTCACATGACTTTTGGTCCCTTCAAAGACAGAGCATCACTGGACTCAGCTGTTGCTAGATGATTTATCCCCATGTTTATCTACTGCTGTCATTTACATCAGGCCTCAGGTTTTGAATTTAAAATCAGTATTTTTTTAATCTTAGCCTCTTAATAATGATACATTAGGACAAATTCCATGTACCCATTTGGTTGTTTTCTACTGGGTAAAGATCACAGCTTAATTTAGCCAAGCCTGCTCCCAGCTGGGTGCTGACATCCTCCCTCTATTGCTCACTAGCAGTCAAACCACAGGAAAATGCTGAGTCTGAAATATTTAAAGCAGCCATTTATGCTGAGTGAATAGAGAAAAATGATGGCTGGCAAGAATGCACTTAATTTTTACAAACGTGTGAGGTATTAATAGCCAAAATAAGGAAAATATGCAGCAAATCTGGGATCAGCCCAGAATGGCCAATAGATTTTGTGTGTGATAATGTGCTTGGTCAGCTCTTTGGAATTAGGTGGTTTGGGTTCAGAAGAGAAGTATCCAAATTTCTCCCTCTCATTCAGGGCCTGAGCTGCACAATCACATGTGCTTTGCCACCAGATGACTCAGTTTCCTGCAGAGAAGTGACAGAGGGAACAGGACAGACCCTGAGCTCCAGCTCTGGCTCAAAGGGAATACCTACAGAGCAGAGCTGAACTTTTGCATTACTGTCCATGCATCTGTTTTGGCAATAACTAATACTTCAGACTCCCTAAATTATTAACCTGAGTCAGTTCATCAAATCTGAGCCTTACAGAAAGCAAAAATACAAGTAAGAAAAATCCTAATGAATGAGTTGTTAAGTCAAGTCTCCTTTTAGGACTGTCTGGAAATTATGTATAGCAATGACAAAACACCAGTGCCATTGCAATCCTTTAAATTTGTTACCTAAACAAGTATTTAGGTCCTAGTCTTCAATTGCTTTTAGCTGAAGCTTCGCAATGACAACAATGCCATTGCAATCCTTTAAATTTGTTTCCTAAACAAGTATTTAGGGCCTAGTCTTCAATTGCTTTTAGCTGAAGGTGCCATTGCAATCCTTTAAATTTGTTACCTAAACAAGTATTTAGGTCCTAGTCTTCAATTGCTTTTAGCTGAAGCTTCCATTCAAGTCAGCCACAAAATGCTCTGAAGTCACCTATAGTGTTGTGTGTAGTAAATCTTTAGGTAAATCACTTTTATTCTGGGCTTGCCACCCATGCACTGCTACTGATTTAGCACTTGTTTTGTGGCAGATGACAAGTTGAGCATGGGAAAAGGAAGAATGGAAGCCTCAGGCATTGAGGGTGATGCATAAAAAGCAGTGATCATACAAAAAAAAAGGCAAAACCTTCCCACGGTTTCAGGATCTGTGGAGAAATAATACAATAAAACACAAATCAGATTTCATTCCTAATGTCTTTTTTTAAAATATAATCAAGCCTATGTGATTCTTTTCATTTTCCCCCCTCTCACTTTAACATTCCCAAGGGAGAGAAAATGATGGAATTAAAAAGCACAATGTCAAATTAAACAGATTTCAGCTCCTCTGTAGCTCCTGCTCCCTACCACTGACTGATTCTGCATGTACTTTGCCAAAATACCTTCTAATACCTCAGCACATAAACTTTTCTGTGTCCTGCAGTGCATCTGGAAATGGGGATGACATGGATTCCCCACAGTCCCTTCAGGATGATGCGACTGAATATAGCCCCAATGTAGACAGTTGTTGGTGAGTGGAGTTTCTCAGTCCATTTTCAGTTGGTTAAATCTGTGATAGGGTAAATATTCCCTGTTTTGCTTGCCATGGTTTGGAAATAAGGTCATGTGTGTGCTCTAACCTCTGTTTGTCTCATGTTTAGTGTGAGGATCCTTTAGATAGAATATCTGTTTCCTAGATGACAACACAGGACCTGAACACCATGCACAGCTATGCAGGAGCTAGGAGTATTTCTGACTGGGGGAAATATTAAATCATTCTTATTCCAGAGTGGTGTATAATCAGGAAAGTGGTGGAAGATGTGAGGTTAAAAATTCTCTTCTGCTGTGAGAGGGGAGGTGCAGCCCCAGGTAACTTCAGGCACTGAAGGCAGTGAGCTGTGGACAGATCAGAGAAGCAGAGAAATATTAGCCTTTGTTCTAGAAAACTGGGGAAAATGCAAACCAGACTACTTGGAAAACACACTGTTTTATTACAAAACTCCTCTCTATATGCACTTACCTGCAAATAAGCAATCTGAGAGATGTTCTGCCAAGTTGTATATGGCAGTGGGGCAAGTATGTGTGGTCTGGGGCAAGTGGTTGTATTGCTTGTTCCTCTTAGGAAGAAAATAACATAAACCACAGTAAATTGAACCAACAATTTCATTAGTTCTTCTTACCATTCAGTGCTAACATCTCCCAAGGACCTGAGCAGATCAGTGCCAGGAAGAAGTTGAAGAGGTACATATTTCGGGCAGTGTCTGAGGGGAATGTGGAGGAGCTCCAGAGTCTCCTCACGGAGCTGAAGGAAAGATCCAATGCCTGCACCAACATGACTGTGCCAGGTAAGCTCTGCAGTTACTTGGGGGAAGGTTGGTAGCTCTTCTGACAGCACATGGATAGTCTAAAACTGGGAAATAGCTCTGTGCAGCAGCTGCTTTGCTGTGAATTTGGGTCTGGCTGGAGCTGCCATGGCAGTGGGATGGCTTACAGGAAAACCAAGTGTGTTGGATGCTTTATCAATCCGTGCCAGATCTCTGAATGCTCCATCTCACCAAGTGCTCAAGCACAAAGTGAACAGGATGGAATAATTGTTTGGCAAATAGTTCATGCTCATATATGTCCCTCAGGTTCCACCCCTAATAAACAAAACTTTAGGTTTATTTTCCATCTACTTTCATAAGCAATGCTGGTCTGATCTCAAATTTCCCTCTCCTAGACTATCTGATGAAAAAATTCACAGCTGCAGATACTGGCAAAACTTGCCTGATGAAAGCTCTGCTGAACATCAACGAAAACACAAATGAGATTGTGAATATGCTCCTGTCCTTTGCAGAAGAAAATGGTATTTTGGAGAGATTTATCAATGCAGCATACACAGAAGAGGCATATAAAGGTATTGCCACCTGGTACCAACTTCAGGTATATGGTTAAATATACCATCCATGAATTAATGTTTTCCTCAAATGCTCTAATGATGGTTATGAGACTTTCTTCATTATCATTGGTGCTATCCACTGTGAAACATCATTAGTGCTTAAGAGATTCAACTCCTGTTTCTTGTTTCAGGCCAGACAGCTCTAAATATTGCCATTGAGAGAAGACAGCATGAAATAACCCAGAGCCTCATAGCAAAAGGAGCTGATGTCAATGCTCATGCCCAGGGTATTTTCTTTAATCCCAAACATAAGCATGAAGGTTTTTATTTTGGTAAGTGGAAATGTGATCTCTGTGGAAAGGTTAGGAAGGAATACCCAAAGCTTCTGTAAAACGAGAGCTCAGTTCAATCCAATCAATATGTAAATGTGCTTTCATATATTAAGCTTAGCACAGTGACTCTTTTATAACATGATTCTTGGGAGTCACAGTGGATGAGAAGCTCAGCATGAGCTGCAGTGTGAGCTCAGCCCAGAAAGCCAATGGAATCCTGGGCTGCATCCACAGGAGTGTGGGCAGCAGGTTGAAAGAGGTGATTCTCCCCCTCTGCTCTGGTGAGACCCACCTGGAATACTGCACACAGTTCTGGTGTCCTCAATACAAGGACACAGAACTGTTAAAGTAAGTCCAGAGGAGAGGAAGGAGTTGCTCAGAGGATTGGAGCATCTCCCCTATAGGACAGGCTGAGGGAGTTGGGGCTGTTCAGCCTGGAGAAGAGAAGACTGTGTGGAGACCTCAGAGCAACTTTTCAATATCTGAAGGGCCTACAAGGAGTCAGAGAGGGACTCTGTTAGGAACTGCAGTGATAGGACAAGGGGTAATGGGCTCAAACTGAAGGAGGGGAAGTCTAGGTTGGATGTGAGAAAAAAGTTTTTTATTATAAGGGTGGTGAGACACTGGCACAGGTTGCCCAGGGCTGCCCCAACCCTGGGTGGTGTTCAAGGCCAGGCTGGATGAGCCTTGAGCAACCTGATCTAGTGAGGAGGTGTCCCTGCCCAGGGCAGGGGGTTGGGACTGGATGACCTGTAAGGTCCATTCCAACCCTTAAACTCTATGATTATGATTGTATGATTATGATTGTGAATGGTTGTAATAAAACTTCACCACATGTTTCATTTCATCATTTCATAGGTGAAACTGCACTGGCATTAGCTGCATGTACCAACCAACCAGACATAATTCAGCTGTTAATGGACAATGCCAGGACTAATATCAGTTCTCAGGATTCCAGAGGAAACAATATCCTTCATGCATTAGTCACTGTGGCAGAGGACGCCAGAACTCAAAATGACTTTGTCATCAGGATGTATGATATGATTTTGTTGAAAAGTAAAGACAGAACTCTGGAAACAACAAGGAATAAGGAAGGTTTGACACCACTGCAATTAGCTGCAAAGACTGGCAAATTGGAGGTGGGTGTTATTTCAGAGAAACTAGTGCTCCAACACGTAGTTTTTCAGGCTGGTTGTGCTGTTGTGTATTTGCTGAGCTGATTTTGTTCAAAAGAATTGGCAATGGGCTCATTTAGAAAGCAATTGATTAAGTTGAAGGAAGATACAAATACAAACCCATGGAAAACTGCTTTCATCCTTTAGAATAATCTCTGATAGGAAATTCTGGAGGCATTAAAACTCTGTTAGAGCTCTGTTTCCAACACACCCCACTGAATACCACATTGAGTTGCACAGCTGTACAAATTGGGATAGGTAAAAGAGCTTTGGGTGTGTGTATCCATGTGTTTTCTCCTTTCCCATGAGCACAGCTGCTTACAAATGGTCTTGTTATTGCTTTAGATTCTGAAATACATCCTGAGCAGAGAGATCAGAGAGAAGCCTAACAGGAGCCTGTCAAGAAAATTCACAGACTGGGCTTATGGTCCTGTTCAATCTTCCCTCTATGATCTGACAGAACTGGATACAACTGCAAACAACTCAGTGCTGGAAATCATTGTCTATAACACAAATATTGGGGTAAGTTATCTGGTTGTAAAACATAGTTATTTCTATTTCTAGCAGTACAATAATTTTCTAGCAGTACACTCATTTCAGGTGTGTTAGCTCATATATTGCTTGTGTTACTTGGACAAGAATTGCTTGTAACAGACTCATTTTTAGTTCTCAGTTTTTGTATCAGGAACAGGATGAATTTTGTACCTCTGTAGATTGTCAGCTGTAAGAAAATACTCATTCAGCTCCTGAAACACAGTTTAGGCTCTTTGGAAGTGTCTCTGCATTTGAAGTATTAATTTGCTTTGCCATAGGAACAGAAATACATTCCAGCTGGGCAGACCAAATACATTGTACTCAACAGGTATTTGTATCTGAGGTGTTTAGGAGTGTTTGCTTTTCAAAGCCAGAATTTTACATTGGCTGAATTTAAACACTGCCAGAAAACCTCAGTAGGAAGCAGGAGCAGGAGTTCACATGACAGTTTCAGCTCAATCATGATGTGGCAGACAGAGAGTGGCAGCTCATCCCAGCATGAGTGGCAGTTGTCCCATTGCATCTCATCAGGTTAAGGCCTGACACATCTCTGAGCACAGATGTGTTTCCAGCTCAGCAAGGACAGACACTTCATGAAACACACAACACATGCCTGAAACCATCTCAGTTTCCTCCCAGGCAGCAAATTGAAATATTTAACTGTGTCTTTTGCCTTGTCTTTCGTACAGAATCGCCACGAAATGCTAACTTTGGAGCCTCTGAACTCACTCCTGAGGATGAAGTGGAAGAAGTTTGCACGACACATGTTTTTTATGTCATGCTGTTTTTATTTCCTGTACAATGTAACATTAACATTGGTTTCCTACCACAGGCCTAATGAGAACGAAGTGAGTAGAGCAGCTGAATCTCACCAGATTTTACTGATGTACAATGCAAAAGTGTTTAAAATGCTAACCCAAAACCAGATATTGGAGTATCTGTAGTGTGACCACATCAGGTTTTTAAATATCTATGTTTGGGGCTGAGTCTGGAAAAAAATCCATCATGACAAAATTCTCACTGAAAGGGAAGAAATTGTGTACTCAGAGTTATATGTGTGAGGTTTCCTGTTGTTTTGCCTTTTACTCTTTGGGTCTGGAACTGAGTCTTTCATTTTGGATCCTTCTCACAGGCTCCACCTTACCCCCTTGCCCTAACACGTGGAGTGGGATGGCTGCAGTTATCAGGACAGGTGATGGTTATGTTAGGAGCAATATTTTTAGCCATTAAAGAGGTAAGACTTGTTAATAACCAACATCTAACACGATGGGTAAAGGACTTCTCTAGGTTTATGAATATTCTGATGACATTGGCAATACCTGTGGAGTAATAGGTGTCATTTCTAAAAGCCTTTGGCACAATGCACCACTTCAAATGACCCTGGGGATGTATTCAATACAACTGTATTGCTCTGTGGGATAAATGTGAGGATGTTTTCCTTTGAAGTTCTCAAGGCAGAGATCTGATATTTGTATAACATCAGTTCCATCAGTGGCTTTAAGGACACTGCTGCATTAGAACTTGTAATGGGAAAAATACATGGGATAATTTTGCCATATGCTGTAAGTAATTAAAAGCAGTAACTGTTAAGCTGTGCTAGAGATGACAGAATTTTCAACTTTGAAGTCACAGCCCTCTAAAAAAATTAATTTAGACATTACCATGTCTATCAGTAGATGGATTATTTTAGAACACTAATGAAATGGTTATTTAAAGCAGATTTTGAGGGCTGTTTTCTCTTACTACCATGTCTGTATTTTATGTGTCTGTCTGCCTAGAGTGTGGCAATCTTCCTGCTCAGGCCCTCAGACCTGCAGTCGATTCTCTCTGACGCCTGGTTCCACTTTGCATTGTGAGTCTGACACACATACTTAGAGATTTTACACTTATCTCTTTCCTACTACATATAAATTGCAGATCTCTCTCATGCATTTAAGAAACCTGATTAATGAACCAGATCGTTTCACACCCATTTCAACTCCTTCAGGGAGGAAAACCAGCACAAAGCTGGTTCAGCTGCCCAGTGGGAGTATCCATCACTCAGCCTAGATAAAGCACAGATGATTCCTTCTCACTTTTAGCACATGATTGTAGGATCAATAAAAGGTGATGTGGTATAGCATGACCTCTCTTCCTCCTCCTCCAACCACACTGATACCAATCTTGTGCTGCTGAGAATCTGCTCTACATCCTATCACAGCACATCACCCCTGCTAGTGTCTTCCTTCTTCGTGGAAAACCTAATGATCCTATCAACTCATGAAGTTAAACTTGAGTTAATTGGCTTCAGAGAGACTGTTAAGAATTTTTGATGTCTTTGTCAGCAAAATCTGCACTGACCTGTTGTTTCTGGGAAAATAGTTCACTTACAGTGAACTCTTATAAATATAATCCTAACAGATTATTATGCCTATATCACCTGTACTGATCTACTTCATTGTTAAATGATCATGACAATGTTCATGGGGAGCACAGAAATTACAACTTGGGCATAAAGAGCAAAGAAATTTTGTTTTCATAATTTTCCATGATGTTGTTGGTTTTGTGCTAGTAATTTCTCTTTTACATATATGTTTGTTTTTTAACAGTTTTATACAAGCTTTGCTTGTGATCTTCTCTGTCTTTTTGTACTTGTTTTCCTACAAAGAACACCTCGTGTGTCTTGTTTTGGCAATGGCCCTGGGCTGGGCCAATATGCTCTATTTCACCAGAGGTTTCCAGTCCATGGGCATCTACAGTGTGATGATTCAAAAGGCAAGTTGGTTCCCTTTGATTTTACCTCCATTGTTAGGATACTCAATTGTTTTACAATCCAAATCAAGTATATTGGGCAATTTAGATGCATTTTAGACTTTATATTGAGATTTTTTTTGGGTTTTTTTCACTTTATACATACAATTTCAGCAGAACAAACTATGTCACCTCTGCCCAAAGGCCATTGAGGCACTGGAGCAAGTCCAGCCAAGGGAAATGAGGGCAGGAAAGGACTAGTGGGAGTTGGGCTTGGTTAGCCTGGAGAAGAGGCTCAGGGGTGACCTCATGGCTCTCTACAACTCCCTGTCAAGGCTGGAGAGAGGTGGGGGATGTCTCTCTGCTATCACTGCAGGGAGAGGACTAATGGGAATGGCCTTGAGTTGAGACAGGGCAGAGTCAGTGTAGACAGCAGGAAAAATGTGTTCCCTGTGAGGGTGTTCAGGCACTGGGATATTTGCCCAGGGAGGTGGTGGAGTCTCCACCCCTGGAAGTGTTGAAGAAGAGTCTGGATCTGCCACTGGAAGATCAGGTTTAGGGGTTACAGCAGTGACAGGTTAATGGTTGGACTTGATGATCTTAGAGGTCTCCTCCAACAGATGATTCTATGAATGGCCCAAACTAATCTGAATCTTAAAATTGACATTTTATTGTATTAAATATGTGAGCAGCTTGTGTTTTTTCAGCTAATGTACTTCTGCTATTTAATTGCTTCATACACTGTAATGTCCATATTGTACAGAATTAGTCACCCTCAGGCAACACAGAAGACTCTAAGAGATAAAAAAATCAGACCAAAATATTTGGGTTTCTCCCTGAAACAAAAACCAGTTTCCTCCTTGAAACCAACCTGATCCTTTAGTGTGTGCCTCACTTGTGTCCCTGCAGAATTCATAAGCATAAAACTAGCTTTCAGTCTTAATTTCTGATCACTGTTTCGTTTAATTTTTAGGTCATCCTGCAAGATGTGATAAAATTTTTAGTTGTCTATATGGTGTTTTTGCTGGGATTTGGCGTAGGTAAATATTACTGGAGAAAAGTACTGATGTTCTGCGTGAGTAGAAGTTTCAGCACTGTTATGAATAAGAACCCTGTTTTCACCATGAGAGCTCATGTTGGGGTTTCTTCTGGATATTAGGGTTAGAGGGGAAGAGATGAGTCATTTGGCTCTGTCTCAGTTGCCTCCAGGTTCATTGGGGCTCTCTCTGCTTCCTGGAAATCTGTCATCTGGCTGCTGCGTGTGTTGCTGGGCAGCTCTGGCTCTCTCTTGGGCAGTGCATTTGGAATTCTTTAGGATAAAATGCCATGGATTCATAAAGCATTATTGTGATTGAAGTTTCCTTTCTTCTCAGCTCTTGCTGCACTGATTGAGACTTGCCAAGATGGTGGTGAATGCCATTCCAACAGCAGCCTGGGCCCTGTTCTGATGGATCTCTTTAAGCTCACCCTAGGACTGGGTGATCTGGAGATCCAGCAAAATTCAAAGTATCCTGTCCTGTTTCTTCTGCTCCTCATAACTTTTGTTGTGTTGACTTTTGTCCTTCTCTTGAACATGCTGATTGCATTAATGGGAGAAACAGTGGAAGATATTTCTAAAGAGAGTGAGCACATCTGGAAGCTCCAGGTTGGTTTGGGAGTTTGCTTAGTGAAGTTACAGATTCATGGGCTAAAAGCTTTTGAGCTGTACCTATGGCAGCTCCTGCTGCCAGAATGGGTTAGGTGCTACCAATGGGTTAGATATTACCAATGATAATCCCCATTTGTCTATGTGTATAAGCAATGGAAATAAGTAAGTTTAGAGTATAAATTCCAAGTTAACAACTATCCTAAAGGTAACATGATGACTTGGATTTCCAACCAAGGCTGAAGAGAAAGCTATTGGCCTCCCTTTTTGCACAGGCCAAATGATCAGTAATGTGCCAAGATATTTGTTACTGGTGGAGTTGGTGTTGGCTGTGGGTGGTGGATTGACATGTTATCATGGAACTGGAAACAATATGCTATGAAATCGATGCTGAATGTGTTAACCATAATCCTGTTACTATTTATTGTTGCTAGAGAGCCAGAACTGTTTTGGAATTTGAAAAATTCTTACCAAAATGTTTGAGGAAAAAATTCCAACTGGGAGAACGGTGTAAAGTGGCTGAAAATGACACCAGGGTGTGTTTAAGGTAAAGGAAAGCTAAATACTCAATGCTGTGCTATCAGTTGTGCTCTGTGTGCTGCTTCAAAGTTATTTCTTCTCAAAACCCTCCTGAAAATGTTTATATTACCTCTAGAAATTATACTAGTCATGAGATGTTTTAGGGAGAGAGTGATCAGGCATTGGAATGTGCTGCCCAGGGAAGTGGTGGATTCCCCATCCCTGGAGGTTTTCAAGCTGAGACTGGATGTGGCACTTAGTGCCATGGTCTAGTGACCACAGTAGGATTGGACTTGATGATCTTGGAGGTCTTTTCCAACCCAATTGATTCTATGATTCTAGGAATTGATTGGTATTTGATCATTACCATATTAAAGAAAAACGTTGGTTTGGAAGAATCCTTAGGGTGAGTTTTAAGCTGTACTTGTAATGTGAGAAATTATAAATCATCTCAGTGTTATTCTCACCTTCATATAGTGCATAACTCTACAAGAGACATTCAGAGATTTGGTAGCAGTGAAACAGGTGGAGGTGGTAAAGTGTGACAATCCCAGGAAGGAATAAAGGAACCAAAGGGAAAGTGCAGAGATGTAGCTGGCAGATAATGCATGATGATAACACAACTTTGTCCAATGTAAACAGGATTAATGAAGTGAAATGGACTGAGTGGAAAACACATGTTTCATTTATTAATGAAGACCCAGGGCCAACAGGTACTGTGGAATTTCATGGCACTGTATTTGTGAAATCTTTTCTTCTCAGAAATGCTTTGATATAGTTTTATACCTTTTGAAAATAGAAACTCTCATGGTCTTGGATATTCAACCACACTTTGCTGCTAAAGAAACGAATGGTTAATGTGGTAGCAGTGTTAAACTAAAGGTTTGGGGAGAAGGTTGGTTACAAACTTGTATGTTTGGTGATATATATTGAGTGACAAATTGCCCCTCACAAATATTGATCAGGAAACCCAAGACACTCATCTGCTGCCTGTTCTGAAGTTTCTTCTTGAGCCAATTAGCATTTATATTGCTTAGCAGAATGAGCTGAGTAACAAGGAAAAGGAGCAGCCAGAAAAAAATCTCAGTATGAGATATGGTAGTAAACTGACAACTTGCTGTGTAAATAATTGCGTGTTTTCAACTCCTCCCAAAAAAATGATGTGCAAAACTTTGATCTTGCATTTACAGTTTCTACCATATCCTGTTTTGTTTACAATGCATTTTCTTGCAGATCCAAGCAAAAGTCAAGATAATTCAAGGACTAATAGCAAAACCACCCTGAATACGTTTGAAGAAATGGATGATTTGCCTGAGACTTCTGTTTAGTTGTGCTGTGTTTGAGATGTGGCTGTTCTGAAGGTTAAAAGCATCAGCAGTGGATGCTGAAAGCTTTGTTGATGTTTTGGACAGCTGTAACCAGCTGGAACACAAACTTTCAGTGACACAGTCTGATGGCTTGAACCCATTTAGTCAGGGCAGCTAAGCTAAAGTAAAATGGACTATTTCACTGCTTTGGTTTTGAGCCTCACAGACCATTGCTGTCCGAGTTTGCGTGACGTTGCTCAGACTTGGCTCTAATAACTGGATAAAAAAGGTCAAATGTGAGCTATTCCTTCCTTTTGTGGAAAATTAAGGTCATTGGGATCCCAGTCTGCTGGGTTTGGGAATCTCTTAACTCATGAGAAACTCGATTTGTACACTGAACAAAGTTAAGTTCTTGTCGTGGAGAAAAGCATTTCAGTTCTGAAGACACTAAATGAAGTATGTTATTGTGAAATCACAATGTTCTGGATACATTTGAAGCTTTTTGCATTGACTGTCAGTGTTACTGGAGGTTTGGCCCCACGAGCTGGAGAAAGCCTCAGGTCCCAGTAGCTTTGCCTGATCTGTTTTCCTCTGTGCAATCTTCAGGGAATAATGTGGAGTTTTCTGCTCTTTATTTATTACTCTGTGCATTTGTCTCCCCATAAAAGAATAGGGCAGAAATATAATTCAGGATGGAGGACATTTCTGAGACTGTTCCAGTCACAACATCTTTACTCTCCCTCCTTGGCTGTTCCAGGCTGTTGCACTTGGTACATAAAATAAGTTTTCACATTGGAAGTTCTTCTGAATTCATTTCAGCATTCAGCCACTTCAGGAGAAGAAGAACAGTCAGTATTTCTTCCCCAGATGAACACATAATTTCAGTGCAATGCAACTGCAGACTTTAGTTTTGGTTCAGAGTACTATGTAATGCATTTCTGTAGCACTTTTTTCTATCACTGCCTGTGATGACCTGGTACTATGAATTATATTTTTAGTTTTCTGTTTGATGTGTATATACGAAATGTGTTCAATGTACTTTTCAATTTCAATCAGCACATGATGTGTATTGAGTGTCTTGGCTTTTCACCATATCCATTCACTTGGTGCCTGTTTAAAGGTGCTGCTTTAGGGAAGACTCAGGGGAATTCTGTTCTGCAGTTGGATGATACTAAGAATTGCGTTGGATTTTACAGCTAAACCTGCTGGGGGCAAAATGCTCCAAAAGACTTTCTTAAGACAGAAGAGAGCGTGAGGGAACACTGCAGCAGGAAGGACAGTGCAAAGCTCTTTGCAGGGATGGTGGATGTGGCTTTCACTGCCCAACCAGATGCTGAATCCTGTGATTCCTACCACGCGTGGCCTGGATGGATGGGATGGAATGGAAACCTTCAGCTGTGTCTTTACAGGGCATAGGAACACTAATGTGTATCACTAGACTGTGTAATACCTGAGTGGTGTTTGGCTTTTTCAGCACAGGATATGTAGAGAAGAAAAACTCCTGTGCTCTTGGACTCTTTTCACCTTTGCTGGTTAATTTTGCATCGAAATTGCCGATGAAGAATTTTGCCCTAGGACTGTGCAGTTCTGTTTGGACTCTTTTCAGTGCCAGTTTTTGTACAAAGGAAAAATACCTCTTCACATGTACTCAGGAACTGAAGCAGCCTGTGCTGGGCTCTGTGTGGCTGTGGGTGGACTTTCCTGTGCTCTTGGACTCTTTTCACCTTTGCTGGTTAATTTTGCATCGAAATTGCCGATGAAGAATTTTGCCCTAGGACTGTGCAGTTCTGTTTGGACTCTTTTCAGTGCCAGTTTTTGTACAAAGGAAAAATACCTCTTCACATGTACTCAGGAACTGAAGCAGCCTGTGCTGGGCTCTGTGTGGCTGTGGGTGGACTTGTCACTGAAAACCAGCCAAGACACCTCAGTGCTGTGCTGAGGTCATGCTGGGGGTGTAGACAAAAAAAAGGGAAGCACAAGAACCATGTGCTGTGCCAATGTCCAGGTACAAAACTGTATGGATAAACCAAGGAAGGAGCTGGGGGGTTGTGTCTAGAATTTCTTGCTGAGAGATTGCCCTCCCTGTGTGGCCACAGAGCATTTACCATCTCCTAGCTCAAGGTTTGTACCAAGAGCTCTATGAATGATGACTAGAGCAGGTCATTCTGGACTTTTTATACAACCTTTATTTAAACTAAAGAAATAAAACTTGTGATTCAATAAACATTTGGTCCTGTGTTTTTATTTTATTGCCAGAGGAGTTACACAAAGACAAGGACAAAATACTTGATATTTAGTAGTAAAGAAACATCACTTTTCCAAACATATCATATGGGAGTTGTCTGGACAATTAAACTGTCAGGAAATAGTTAATGTATCCTTATGCAAAGTTCTTAATGTTTGTCACCAGATTGTCAAATATGTTAAAAGCAGCTTTAGAAAATGAATTAAAATCCCATTTTCTTCTCTTTTTCAGTTACTATGACAGAATTTCTCTCTGCAGATACAGAACAAGGCAGCCTGGAGATTCTGGGACGTGTCTCCATATGGAAATCTTAATTTCCATCAGGAGTTCTCAGGTATGGTTTGTGCATTTCTCCTCATCAAATCCTGAGTAATTGCCTAAATCTTGCCTTTTTCATTCACTTTTGGCGTACAGCAGTTAATATTTAATTTGGAAAATGCTATAAGCAATAGATAGATACATCTAGAAAGTTATAAAGCTATAAATTTCTCTAGTCTCCATTGCAATAGAAGTTTTCCTCTAAAGTTCACTGGATAAGTAAAGCTTTTGCTTCTGAATTTGAATATTGCTCCACTATGTTTCCAGCTACTCAATGCTCCCTAAATTCAATCTTTTTTGTCTGTAAGTTAATATTAAATCAGCTTGAATTAATCATGAAATACACTAAAATGAAATGTAAATCTTTGTAGAGTATATCATAGAATGATAGGATCAACCAGGTTGGAAAAGACCTCCAGGATCATCAAGTCCAACCCTACTGTGTTTACTAGACCATGGCACTAAGTGCTGGTTATGGAGGTTTGAGATTATGAAGTAGAAAAGCTGCAATTATTTTATCTAATGTAGTTCTGTGGCTGAACATCTTCATAAAAACTTCATAAAAATATTCTCTGCATCTCTAGGAATCTATTAGAACAACTAAACAGGAGCCATAATCAGCATTATGACATTAGGTTTCATTTAAAAGTGCTCAGCAGTGTTAATTAAATTAAATTTTATAATTAGAGTTATTCCATAAAGACTCTTGGGTGACCCTGGAGTCCACAAAGGAACCCACAAGGTCTGTGATCAGTTCTTAGGACGTGCTCTGGTCTGAGACTGAGGCCCTGAGGTGTCTTGCAGTGAGTTTCACTTTCTCTGTCTTCACAAAAGCTTCTTTCTTTTCATAATATGCTGCTTCATTAATAAATGTTGGGTAGACTGTAGAGTTCCCTTGATATGGAATTACTTCTCCATCAAAAGTCACAAACAGAGGATCCCCATCCTCCAGTGGCTGCCAGTCTCGGTCCTCAGGGAAAGAAAATAAATAGGATAGATTTACTTTCATAGGCATTTTATGTGATGTCTGAGGTTTGTGCTCAACAATTAGAATTTCTGCAGTTTATGGAAAAAGCTTTTAAAATAATTCCTTTAATCTGCAGTACATTTTGGGTGTTTTGCCTTTGTTTTCAGGATCGTAGGCTCATCCCTTCTCTCCATCTATGACACAGTTCAGAGTTCAAAATTGATTTATATTTTACAATTTTGACCCATCCAATTGTCTCCTTTTTTTCAGTCTTAGGTTCAGAACTGATTTTAGATTCAGTGATCCCCAAGTCAGTTCCCAACACTGTATATATGACCTTAGTGATAAAACTGAACTCTAAGGAAGATATTCAATAAATCCATTGGCAATACTGGTGTTTAAAATATTTGCTACTAAAATATATTGCAATGTAGCAGAAGCAACACAGGAATACATAGAAAGTGTCACAAACAGAAACTATTCTAGAATTTACCTGCAGTTTAGGGTGAATAATAGCAATAATTTCACCATTCTTTTTCCTGGGATAATCTACTTTCTCCATTATTTTAAAAACCTCAATTGTACATGGTGGAAATTCCTTTCCTAGAAAGAAGAAATGTAATTTAATGTCAAAATGAACAATTGGCTGTCAAAAAGAACAATGCATTATTAATTCTTTTCAGAATGGCTCAAATCCTTAAGTTGTCCCCTCAAAGCCAAGTTACAGAAAGATGGTTCAGTCATGTATTGAGGCATAGCAAGCCCAGGTCTAAATTTGCTGCTGACATTTAACTTCTTAGTGTATTTTGTAGATGAAGAAATCAATGCAAGGCCTGTGTTTGGCAGTGCTGCACAACACAGAATGGAGCAGTGCTATGTCATCTTTACCATTCCAGCACAATAATGGAGATGCTGAGATACAAACTTATATTATTTTCCTCCTACTTCCATCTTACCAAACATGTTGACTTTAATTTTAGCGACCGATCCTCCCCCACCACCCTTTGACCTGTTTAAGTCCAAAGTGTTGGAGCCCAACCTATTTTCCTTCAATAATCCCCTGACATGACACAGGAGCTATAATCTCTCATTACCTTCATTAAAAAGCTGCACAAAATCAAGGCCATGTTTGACAATCTTCCTCATTTTGTCCAACACATCAGCTCTAGCAACACCTTGTGGCTGAGGACCCACCTCCACACCTGTGTGCAGACATGGGAGATGGTTAATGTGCCCAGAACACATCAGGAACAGGTGTCTGATGGGTTAGTGTTCAATATATAAAAGAAATTGTGAAGTACAGTTGTGTGGTTTATAAGGCAAGCAGAAAACATGGCTCGCCCATCAGGGTTAGTTTAAAGAACTGGATGTATGTTTTTGAGAGTGCTGTGAGGGTCAAAGAAATATACTGTATATATTTCTTTCTCTTAGTCTTTTCCTCATCCTGTTCATGCTGCATTTTAAAGAACTCATTGTTTAATATGCAAAGCAAAATAATGATGTTTTGCTTGTTGTTGTGATTCCATAAATGAAGAAGTTAACAACTCCCATGCAGAACATCATTTCCCCCTTCCTTTATCACATCTTCCCTTCTCCTCTTGGCTAACAAGCAGTGTTTCAGCCAAGGCTCATTCAGAGGATGTAAACATTGCTTTTCTGAGGCTTTTACTTCCTCTTTCTCCTCAGAAGTTATAAATATGCTCTGCAAACAGTGGGTTAAGTGAGTTTAAGAATTTCCATCTGGCTTCTGTATTTTGTAAGCCAAGTGTAAGTCAGAACTCAGAAGAAGAATCATATCTATTTGATTGGGTAAACATGTTGTCAAACAAACAGCTCCTGGTGATCAGAGCACTGAGCATAGCACAGTGAAATCATAGAATCAATCAGGTTGGAAAGGACATCCAAGGTATCAAGTCCAACCCTACTGTGGTCACTAGACCATGGCACTAAGTGCCACATCCAGTCTCAGCTTGAAAACCTCCAGGGATGGGGAATCCACCACCTCCCTGGGCAGCACATTCCAATGTCTGATCATTC
>NW_008685303.1:59189-65714 GCF_000695815.1 Acanthisitta chloris
TGTCCCTTTCTCCCTGGCTGCTCTCCAGCCACTCTGTCCCAGCCTGGAGTGCTGCATGGGATTGCTAAACACATCTGCAAACAGACATATTTTAAAATAATTTCTGGTGGTTTAATAGAGTTTCTAGGTTTCATATTTACCAACAGGATGTTTTGCTACAGAGCGAGTTGTTGCATATTTGAGGCTTGGATGTTCGATCAGCAGGACAGGACAGAGTTCTGGAGCCAGAGAGTTCTGTGGAGGTGGGTTAAAAATGTCTTTGTTATGCAAATAGTTTCAAATGTTGTGCCACAAAAAATTACTGATGCAGAAGTGATTTACACAATGTCTTCAATATGTTGCCTTTATTTCATGGCCCCCAGAGAAGTAGGACATCTTTAGAAAACACACAAAGCTGTGTTTGTTGGTCTCTGTTCCATTAACTCATGCCAGGCAGCTCCACTGGACCTTGCTGTCTCCTAACAGAACTGAGCACAGTTCTGGTCTGAAATTACCAGCAGAGTAAAATCTCCTCAGCATGGCTCCAAAACTTAGAACTGAAATATTGCAAAGCAGATTTCAACTATTTTTTTTTGGTGTTAAGATTCTCTTCTGGGGACAGAGACTGTGAATTCATCCTTGTTTTAATTTCTTTTTTTGGCCATTTTTGCTATTTCAGATTTATTCTAATGACTGCCTATCATTGCTCTTCATAGAATGTTAGTCATCAGTTTTCTATGTCTTCAAATAGTTTTATAAACATTGAAATGAGTACATGTAACAAGCAAAATTAAATGTTAAAATAGGCCTTGTTTGTAAGGGAAAATTAACTACAATTCCACACGCTTGGCCCAACTTGGATTCCATTGCTCATGGTCCAGGTCACTAGAATTCAAGTGGATTCTGCTTAAAGCAGCAATTCTGCCAACCTCAGTCTACCCAAATTTATCAGCTCCAGGAACAGCAGGCTCAACCAGCTTCCAAAGTCATGGCCCTGTTCCTATCAATGCTGATGAAGGGAACATTTGTCATTAGCTCGTTCCATTATTTTTCTACATGACTTTATTTAATGAAACGAATGTTTAACTATTTAGCATGTGTGACCCAAATTCAGCCAAGTTCCTGAGAGATCAGTGTGAAAGCAGATTAAATTACACTCGTTTTTCACAGATGTTATTCTAAGCATTCCCCTTTGCCCATCAGTCTCACTAATGCTCATTTTAAAACATGAAGATTATGATGAGTTTAAATCTGAATTACCTGATATTATAATCAAATTACTAATTACCTCTGATTAAAAAAACCCACCACATCCTATGAGTAATTAAATATTTTAAACAGTTTTGCAGCATGAAAAAATAGTATATTTAAAGAAACTACAAAATAATATCTAGTAATACAACACTAAAACTAATAATCTATTTTAATAGTTTATTTAAATTAGTTTTACCTTGATATAATGAACCATTTGAATTGTAAAGTCATCCCTGGAGTTTTCAAGAATAAGGGTACCACCCATGTTAGAAGTGGTGTTGTGGAGGTCAAAAATAAGGTCATAGGCATCATCACTACCTTTGGGACCAAATATCTGATTGATTTCCTGAGCCCTCCTCACTTCATATGGAATATCTTCCACCACTGACCTGCTGTTAATAGCAGTACAAAGAAATTAGTAAACTCATTCCATGGCTTCACAGTCAACAAAATATGTATAGCCTTTGCTTTTTACTTTCATTCCATAACTGGCTGGAGTTGAAATCACCTATTTAATTACCAGACTCAAAAGTGGCTGAATTTGTGCTTGAAGAAAGTAGATATGATGGGAATACAGGTCTTGCTGTTGTGTGTCTTGCTCAGGAGGATGTTAAAATTGTCTAGTCTGGTTTTAGCTGGAGACTATTTACTTCTCTCTTATTTCTTTACAGCCCAAAATTTCCTCGCTATGCATAAAACTAATTAAAAATTTATCTCCAACTTAAAAAGCACATCCTAGACTGGATCCTCCTCCTACTGGAGACACTGGTCAGACATCAGGCCATACTCCTATACTTTGGGCATTTCTCACAAGCTCTTTTGTAATTTATGTCTTGTCTTCTCATGATCCAATCAGATATTTACAGTCTCTTAGAATCACAGAATCAACCTGGTTGGGAAAGACCTCTAAGATCATCGAGTCCAACCCTACTGTGGTCACTAGACCATGGCACTAAGTGCCACATCCAGTCTCAGCTTGAAAACCTCCAGGGATGGTGAATCCGCCACCTCCCTGGGCAGCACATTCCAATGCCTGAGCACTCTCTCTGTAAAAAATCTCTTCCTAATATCTAACCTAAACCTTCTCTTGCAGATCTTTAGTCTGTGCCCTCTTATTCTCCTGCTGGTTGCCTGGGAGAAGAGCTTTGAGCCCTCCTGATTCTCAAAGCTCATAGAAGATTTTGCTATCTCAAATCTGTTCCTCCAACATTTTAATTCTTGTAGTTTCAGGTGTCTGTGCCTGTGCTATGCTTTAAAAAATGGTCATAGCTAAGGGACCCACTTCCAGCCTGTGTGAGGGCTCTGTAGGGCCCTGAGGTATGACACAAACACATCTGTCTTGGGTATGAGCAGTGGATAAAGCTCCTGCAGCCTCAGCCCTGGTCCCCTTGGATAACATATCTGGTCTGGATGAGGCTTGGGACACCACCCAAGCACAACACAGACACACCTAGAGGCTTTGCACTGTTCAGTTTTCTTTTCCAGTACAGCTCAAGCTTTGTGGTATTTAAATTTCGTAAGAAACACTGAGGTTGTGTTGCATAAAGAATGTTTTGCTAAATGCTAACAAAACACCTTACTAACTGCATGGGGAGTTAAATACCAGAAGGGGTTGCTGAGGAAAATGATGGGATCACTGCTGCTGGATCATTAGAAATGGCAAGACATAATCCATTGGGAATGTCTACATGCAGTTGATCTAGTGATGTGATGGAGGTGGATTAGAATTTTAACATGAGCCCCTCAAGCTCCTTTTCCTATTTTTATGACTCTGTATATCACATAATCTACCTTTGTATTCTTTAGCTCTGCCTGAAATCGAAGGTTTCTTCACATTAGTCTCTTAAATTAACACTCCTTAGCAAAGCCAATGGGACTTCCACCCTTACTTTCAGCAGTATCAGGATTTCACTCTCCTTTTTCTTGTTCTGTAAAATCATTTGTAATCTTGACGGGTCTGCACTCAAAGGGCTCAGGGAAGGTACTCCAAACACTCAGTGGTGCTGTAATAGCACTGGGATTTACTGAGGAGGATTAGTTAAACAAAGAAGACATCATGCAGGTGTCTTAATCTGCTGTTTTTTTCAAGTATTCTATGCTCAAAGCAGCTGAAAACAAACAAACCCACTTTGTTTTTTTTTCTTTTCGTGTGCTTGTCCTAAGTAAACAATTAAAGGAATGGCCTCGGTGTTATGTGTTAACTTCTGTTTATCTTAGGTATAATAACAACAACATCCTCAGATGAAAAGAGGTGCAGGGTAAGGATAACTATCCTTGCAAAATATTTGCAATATGTATTTCTTTTAGTGATATTCACCTGCACTATTAAAACCTTTCTGAACCAGCACTGCCTGGTTAGCAACTGCACCAAGCATAAGGATGTTTATACAGCAAAGTATAACTCTGGAACAGATGTCTCAAGAACCCAGAAACATCAAATCCTATTAAATATGTACAATGTGTCACTAGTTTCCAGTAATTATAGATTGTATTTCTTCTACAATAATGAGTCAGTTAAATTATTGAGGGGGTTTTTTTGGTCTATCATTTTGCCATAGAATAGATTATTTCTAATTTAGCTGCTTTCAAGTGTTCATTTTCTACTGTACAGAGCTGGAATTAAATCCACTTCCCTGATTTCTGTGCTGTTCTTGCAGATACATTTAAATTGCCTTTATCTGTTGTTTCCTGCAAGTCTAATTGTATTCAGGAGAGCTCCAAAGCTGAATTGCACAAGAGGTGAGTAATAAATAATGACTTTGCAACTCAGAGCTGTGATCCTTCAATTTACACAAACAGAGCTAATGCAATAGTAATTTAAAATGCTGTGTTTAAGATAACGTGTTGGGTTGAGACTCATTCCACCAGCAGGAGCTTGAAAATGAATCTGTTCACACTCAAGGCAGTTTGTTCTATTTTTTTGGGTTAAAGGTCAGTAATTTCAGTTATGTGACTGCACAGTTAAAGTAATAGTGGAACTTGTGTTCACATTTTAATCTGGAGAGGAATCTCCTTACAACTTTAAAGCCCAGAAAAGTAAAACAACAGAAAAAAAGCACAACTATTCTTACCCAAGATTATCAGGGTCAAAAACGCGGTTCAGATCACAGTCAATGTACCTAGTGCACTTCTCCACGGCTCTGGGGTTGGCAAGAAATGGTTTCACTTCCATGCCTGGTCTTTGAATCTCAGCTCTGTTCTCCTGCCAGTGCTTGACCAGCAAAACCCCTGAGAGCTCATTGCCATGAGTTCCCCCGAAGACAGCGACTCGTCTCAGCGGAGCCTCGGCCACCACGGAGGAGGAAGTCATTGCTTTCCAGCAGCTCTAAGGATTGCTGAAGGCAAAACAGAAAACACTGGTAAAGTACAACTGGAAAAAATATCCCACTAATTCTTTTCAGTAGGAGATTCCTTAAGCCTGTTCAGGTCAGATGTGAAAGAAAGTGAATGAGCATTGCTGTCCCAGTTCTGGAGTCCTGTTCCAAGCGGGAGCTGCCAACCTGACCCTCCTCCTCCTTCCAAGGAACACTCCCCTTCAGTTCCCATATTTAGTAACATCTCCAAGGCTGTTAATGGAACTCTCACCCAGTTCAAAAGTTAACTTCTGCAGGAAATCTCTGCTAATGTATGATACCTCCGTAAATCCTGTGCTAACCACAGTGTAAAGGATTTTTTTTTAATGTAAACTTTAATAACACACTTCAATATCTCTGACATTTTCACTAGGTGGAACAAGTGCTCTCGTGTGTGTTTGAAGTTACATAAACATTAAAGTGTGCTGAATGGTTTAAAGTGAGCAAAACCAGTAAAATAAGTCACATCTTGGCTCCAGCCCAGCGCAGAATGCTGAAACATCAAGTAATTTCAAGTAAAAACCCAGGACCAGCTGAGCTCCTCAGAGCCTGTTGTGGCTTGTACGACCCTTTTTTGGTTTAGAAATCTATGGGGCAATGATGAGAAGGAACACGAGCTGAAATCACAGAGCAGTTTATCCATGACTGATTTACCCACTGTTCCTGTTTCTGGTTCTATCTCAGGATCTGCTCACACAGACCTCTAACACGTTGAAATAACTTTGCCAGGGACAGCCCTTTAACTTGTGCAGCCTCTTATTAAAAAGGAAACAGATCCAGACCACGATGGGACAATAGTTCTGTTCTCCTCCCCAAAAACCCCTTTAGTCAGCAACTTTTCTTCCCTTTGCAAAGTGTTCAGAAAAGCTTCTGAAGCTCAAGCCAAAGAGCAGCTGTAACTTCCATCCTGAGGATCAAAACATCCAGAATTAAAAGGTCTTAATATCAGAAAAATCAGGTTTATTGCTGTAAATGACAGAAGGATTTGTGATTGGTACCCGACACAAGATATAAACATTAAAAATGTAACATTGCAAGGGAATAGAGAATGTTTATTGAGCAATTCCTTTTTATTAAGATTACACTCCAGTGACTGAGAGAGTATTTGGCTAGTGCCTGGGAGAGGCTTTATAACCCAGACTGTGGGTCTAGGAAAAGCTAAACACAGGATTTATCTAGTCAAGTTCTGCCAGGAATATATTTCCTACAGAAGTTGCTCACTCTGTTTCACTTCATGCATGCAGCTTTGAACCTTCCAGCCAGTTAATACACACACAGTGTTCACTTAAACACTCAGCTGTATTACTCCTGTCCTTAGACACCCTCAGATATTTAATCAGAGCAAGTAATTGATTAAAGGAAGCAGTGAGGGTGTATTTTACAGCACTGTGCTGTCCTTTGCCCTCAGGCTGTTCAGTGGTGGTGCCAAAACTGCCTGAAAACACAACTCACTTTGGATCTGGGTTTGGATCTGAGTTTAACCTCTGCAGCAGGATGAGGAGTAAATGGCAAAATTCAGACACGTAGGGCTGGAACACATAGTTTGTCTTGTGTTGTTGCTGGTGCTGTGATGGTTGCAACTCTTTGCAAAATGCTGAGTGAAGCACAGAGATTGTCTGTGCATTTACCTCACTTAACATGCAAGAAGTTTTGGCTCCTGAGAGTGTTCTTAGGACAGAGACAGAGAATTTCCAAGCATGAGTTTAGGGACTAAAGCCATGGAGGATTCTTTTATTCCCTCCCCCCCAGCAGTTTCCATCCAAGCGCTTTTAACTCCTGCTCTCCCAGGACAGGACAGGCACTGCCAATTTAGGGATGAATAGACACAGGGGAAGTTTTCAGAATTAAACACCAGGACCAGTCCCTTATTCCTGTGCTTTGCCAGTGCTTACAGCCTGAAAAAGGATGTCAGTGCAGCACTCCAGGCTGGGACAGAGTG
>NW_008685304.1:0-14894 GCF_000695815.1 Acanthisitta chloris
CTCCATCCTGGCTAAAACCAGGACAATAAAGGAAGAGAGCTCTTCAGAGAATATTGACTTATTCCAATGTGATTGTCTTGGAAAAAGATAGCCATATATCACTCAATACCTATTTGGTTTGTGGGTGAGTAGAAGAAAGCAAGTAACAGTGCAAGCTGACTTATTTTTTTTTATATTGCTGACAAAAATATCAGGGAAAATAGAACAAAAAATTACCGTTTTCACAAAAAATTATTTGAGTGTCTCTATATAAAAGTTACCACTACCATCAAAGACTGTAATTAAATGTTTCAGCTAAAGTAGAAATGTTTTAACTATGATGCCATAAACTTTCTGTTCACAAGTATGTGATACATATGGAATACTGCAGAAAGAATTCTGAAAGCATCATAGAATGCATATAAAATAGAAATATTTGGAATATAGATTGGAAATCTGCCTGGTTTTAAATGCCTTATAAAATTCAGCCAAGGAGTATGGCTTTGTATTGAAAGAAAAGTGAAAAGTTTAAAAACCACACCCAAATACCTCAGGACAGTAAGTTGCTTCCTGCAGGTGTTCTTGGAGGATCTGATCATACCTAAGAAATGGTCAGGACAAAGAGCCACAATGTAGATCACACATATAGGAAACTAAATCCCATATCTGGAATGATATACCAGTTGACTTCAAATCTGTTCAGGTACATCATGGCTTCAGCTGCTGGTAGACTGAGGGAGCTAAACCAGGCCTCTAGGGACGTTCCCCCCGTCATGCACCCATCATGGAAGATTTGGATTAGTGCCAGGCAGGCTAGGAAGAACAAAACAGCACAGGGCTGTCTATCAGTCTGCTGTATGACAAGTTGCTCCTAGATAAGGTCCCTAGCAAAGTATGGGCAAAATTTAAGCTGACATTACTATTTCATAGTGAAGTATGTGGAAAGACAAGAAGACTTCCAATGAAGAGAGCAATAGTCAAAAATCAGGACCAAAGAAAGTGATGTTGACCCAGAAATGCCAAGAACTTGTCAATCTTCACAAATCTGTAGAAAATAAAGATTTTGGTGGAGGATAGGGGAGACTGATGTCATTCTGCATAACAGATGTTATGCATTTATGTGCTAATTAAAATGAGTGTATAGCAAAAGTGGGATTGCATTTGAATACACTCTTTTTTCAAACTGGTTATTACCCAGTGTATATTGCTTGGAAGAGCCTTTTAAGCATATTTAACATTAAATTTTTACATTAAAACAAACTATGTCACTAGAGTATTTGCTGTGTTAAAAAGGAAGACTATCTCAGGTTTGAAAAATTATTATTATTTCTCTCATAATTAATTCCTAGTGACTAGCCTGCTAATTAAAATCACTGTCTACATATATGTGATTTCAGGCTGCTGAATTGGGATACATCTTTTCCTGAGGACTGTAAAGTGACCTTTTTTTGAGTCTGCAGTAGAACCTACTGGATTTCTCTGCAGTGCTGTTTCCCCTGGGATTATTTTTTTCACCATGTGTTGTTACTAATTCAGCTAACCTTAAGGTCAGTTACTGAGCCAGGGGGATGCTCATATTTTTTGGACATTTTATGTTTAAGCTGCACACAGCTAGGTTGAGTATTGTAATTAATATTGTAAAGACTTTAACTGGTGATGAGAATAGGTGGAGGCAAAAGTAAAACAGAGTTCAGGGAATAGAATTAAAAGGATAATAAACTTGGCTGTACCTAATTAATTGCCTAACAGCTGCAATTTTCTCTGTCACTTCCTCCTTTAGGAATATTACAAGGAACTCTAGGGAATTTAGAAGCTTACCATAATCATAAAAGAAGTAAATGTGAAATTGAGATCTGCAAAACAAAGATATAAGTTTAAATTTTTATATCCTCATTCAAATTAAATGACTGGAATTTTAGTACACACCCACCCCCCCATCTCCCCCAGTTATGCAATGCTTTGTAAAACAGAGGCAATGGCACAGCGTAACAGTGAGTGTGCTCAGAAATTACAATAGTGGCTCCAGCACTAATTTTCCCATGACTTTGGGTTAATTAATTGTCTGGTTTTTCCATGAAAAAGCATGATAATAAGATCACAGGAGGGATGACAAAGCTAAGTATTACTTGCAATGTATTTTGAATACTAAATTATGAAATATGGTTCAGTGTAACCACTGAAATGAATATTTTTCCTTTTGGATATTTAGCACTTTCACCATCAGGCTTTCCTTTGCAGTGATAAGAATTTTTCCTTACGATGAAAATTTGAAGAAGAATGTCAAAAGTTGATTGTGAAAATTTAACTTTTGGAGATTTTAAAATTGTTAAATTATTGGGAGGAGAGGCAAAATTTAAATAAAACTATAACAAATAGAATAGTTACAGAAAACAATTATACAAGAAGGAACATCAGAAAAGTCTGACTATGTAATTGTTTCCTTTCTATACCTTTGTGTCTAACTTTCTGGGTAAAAAAAAATAATGTTTGGAGAATTTCTACTTGTTTTGTGCTGAAGAGAATTTTATTTCTAGTAAACACATAAAAAGAGTTTACCAGCTTTGGAAAGACTAAGAATAATGTTTGTATATGACTAGACCAAAATGATTTCTTTCTTCTTTTCCATTTTTTCTTGCATATTTTTGAAGCCAAATTTCTCCATTTTAAGAATGTTTACATTTGGCATGACTAAGTCTATCATTAAAGTATACATGGAACTCTGCAGAACGTTATCTATTGTAAAATACTTGCTGAAAAATGGATTTGATGTTCAGGTGAAATAAATTAGTAAAAGAAGCAGCTACAGATTCTGAACTGCCACAATGAGGCAGGAAGTATATTTAGGCTCCAGGTATGCAGGATGGGTTAAATGGTCCAAATGTAATTGCAGATTTATAAAAGAAGTTTCTTTGACATTTATTTAAATCTAGTTGTAGTTATTCTTACTTGAAAGTACAAGACTTCATTTAGCTATAAGATTTATTGAATATAATTGAGCTGCAGTGAACTACAGCAATTTTATTAACTGAACACATCCTTCTGGACAGAACAAGTATTGTGTGCCTTATGCGTATCTTTATTCACATAAATACGTTCAGGCAGTTCAGCTCTCAAATTTCTATAATCCTACCACAGATAGTGTTTGAAAAGCAAACCAAGGGAATGTGCAAATGCCAGTTTTATTGTGAGTTTGAGAAAGAAAAGGATCTGCTAAACAGACTTGGGCAAGAGGGGAGTCAGGCAAGAAAAGTGGAAGATCATGTTTTAATCGGAGATATTGAGTCTGAAACTTGTTGCTAATTTTACTGTCCTTGTTCAGTCCACCAGTGTCATGCAGTGTTCCACCCTTCCCCTCACCATGTGCACATGCACAGGGGTCACCCAATTTTATAAACTGCTGCTTCACTTACTGTAGTGCCCCAGATGCTGTTGAATATAACAGGCTACAGAGATGAAAAAAATTAAAGTACCTGTTGTTCATTTGTGGGTTTTGTGGGATTTTTTCTGTGATTAGTTTTAGTTGGGTTTCCCCCCTTTCAGATACAATGCAATTTTTAGTGTGTTGATATAATCTAGTTAAAAATGTATACATTCTGTTCTTCACAAAATATAAACTCTTTAAAGTCAGCCCAGTCACCACAAAATCACTGAATAAGTAGAAGCAAAGAGGACAAAAATTATATTTAACCTTATTAGCTTTTAACTAGAAACTAGAATCTAGACTCTAGTGACCAGAATGTCACTCCACAGTGATGATTACAGTATCAAAAGTTTTCAGATGTAAGAAGTACATATATGTTCTCTCATATATGAGAGAACTTGACTTCTTTAACCCACCTTTGAGGAACATTGTTAAAGAAAACTGTGAATGGCAAAAATGGAGGAAGTCATTTGTTTCATTTGTGCAAAGTTAGAGCAGAAAACCAATTAAATGGGTTTCACACATGAGTACTGCATGGTAGAGAGCTAAATGTCAAGGCTGTTCATTTCAGAGATCTTTATGAAAAGTAAGGGCCTGGTTAGTATCAGAGATACATATTTTCAGACTATAGATAACATTATTTACATTAGTTTATGAAATGATAATTCAGTTCTACTAGTTTTCTTTTAAGCTCATGAGTAGTCATTATACTGTCTTTACTATGACAAATTTCTGACATTAAGAAATTGTTCTGTGTATTTTCTTCAGCTTAAATAAAAATATTGCAGGACCGAACTTTCAAACTTGCAAGGTATGTATATAGGAAAAATCCCAACTGGAATATTCCATTCACTCAAAACTATTCCTGCTATGACATTTTAAAAATAATTTATTGTTCGATGCCCTTAAATCATTTCTGTTATTTATTTATCTCTAATACTACTTCAAGTTGACCGGATTACTTTTTTTATAAAAACTAATTAATAAAATGTGCATTTCAAAGTATGTGAGGTCTCTAGAATGAAATTTTTTCTCTGAATCACAAACACTGTTAAAAGTTGAAAAAAATTGCTGATTAAGGTGATTAGAGCCTGTGCATCATTATATAGGCTTTTATTTTAATATCATGTTATTGAGACCTGATTTGTTGACAGTGTCTAAGGACTGTTGTGATGGGGAAAAACAGCAGCTATTAAATGAGTCTCTTAAAAGAAGCCTGTGTAACATAGTCTAATACTTAACTGCTATATTTTGTTCACAGTCCAAATGAATAGACTCATGCAAGGGGCACAAAAGCTCGCTAGCTGCTGCTCATTTGCTTTTGCTTAGGAAGACAGACATTGCATACTTCTGTGACAGAGTCCATCAAAACACTTAGAGCTTTGCATACAATTTTCATGTTTAATTTTTATTACAGACATCTCCAATTTTGGCAGTGCCTTATAGTGTCTTTTACCACTTTACCCATATATAAGGTAGGAGAAATGATGTACTTTTCTTTGGATTATTGTCTCCAATCCTTTTTTTAAGTCTTTTTATTTTTGCTGCCAGTCAAACCTCAAGGAAACAAAATGTTCTGTGTAATACAAATACCAAACTGCTTTGTGTATTTTCTGTTATTCATTATTAGCCATGCCTTTTGCTGGTGCTTTTTCTTTAGACTTATCACATCTACTGTTACATTTCCTTTTCCAACCTCACGAGCCTTTTTTAACTTTGGCTTTTCATTAATTTCAACAGTTTCCATGAGATTTTGAGGCTCCACATACTTCTGCTTATGTCATAGAAAACTGGAACACCTTTCTTAATGTTTTTTGCTGTCTGGGGAGGTTTCCATATGTTAAGTTTCACATGCACATATATATTCACAGGACAACATTCATTATGTGACCCTAAGAAAGTAAATTTCTCATTACCTTCTATTTTGGCATTGAAGCACTTTCTCCTGTCTCCTGCAAATCAATGCTTCATGACTATGAAACTGAGGAACTATAAGGTGCATTCTTCAGATTCCTGTTTTTCTCCTCAGATAGTTTTCAAGGAATCAGTGCATTTAGGAAGTAAACTGCAGAAGTTGCAAAGGTGCAGGAACAATTATTTCTAATTGTTATCATTTTGGTAGATGAATCCTTGTTTCCCCTCTTTAGTTACATCCAGTAATTTTATTAGTCTGTAAAGTACAAGACTAGAGCAGAATACAAGGCAAAAATACATTGTCATAACCAATAGAAGTGTTGGCTGGAGGCAAAGCTAGATTCCATTCTCTGATGTCTCTCTGCAAGTCTGATCATGTTTTTTATTCTTCAAATCTGCTTTTCCTGTTTTGAGTTGCCATCACAGTATTACTAAACTGGGCTTTTTACATTGAAAGAAATATGAGAATAGTAACAATTTTTTCATTGCCTTCACTGTGAGGCAAAGTAATCCATACCTGAACTATAAGACCTAAAGGGCCTTTTTAAAACACTTGTCACTTTACAGAATCATTTGGCCTGTGAGGTATAGAATGAACTGGAAGGACAGTGGCATCTTCTGTATTGTAGAAAAACCAACCCATTAGGTACAGCTTAATTTCTTTCTGTTCATTCCTGTGTTCGGGTTATACTAAATTAAATCCAGAATAATGTCAAATTTTCTAAAACATTTTCTTTTTGAAGTTCTTCAGAATTGAAATGCACTATGGAAAGTAGCTGTCTGTGCTGACTGGATAGGTATCATAACTGCATATAGAAAATTTATGAATAAGTGAGATGACTCAAACACATGTATCTTTTCCTCTCTCTCTTCTTCAGTGGATCTTGCTGATTCACTGAAACAAAAAACAATGGAGATCTCCCAGCTGAGATCCTGTAACATAGGCAAAATTAGGACCCTTCATGTGGAATGGAGACCTTTAGAATCATCAGACTTGAAAGAGTTGACCATCAAGTCAACACAGCTTTACCACTGTAATCCCTAAACCACTAAATTATATCATCAAGCACCAGACTCAAACACCTCTTAAACATTTCCAGGGATGGTGACTCCACCACCTCCCTGAGCAATCTATTCCAATGTCTCACCACCCTAACAGTAATTTTTTTTCTTAATATCTAATCTGAATCTCCTCTGTTTTAGCTTAAGTTCACTTCCTCCAGTTCTCTCACTGTAGGCATGGTAAAGGAGACTGGCCCCCACCTCACACCTCACTATAACCTCTTTTCAGGCAGTTGTAGAGTGTGATAAGGTCACCCCTGAGCTGCCTCTTCTCAAGACTAAACAAACCATTCAACTCATTCAGCTATTCTTCATAAGACGTGTGTTCTAGACCTTTCACAAGCCTTGTTACCCTTTGCTGGACACACCGCAGCACCTCAGCATCCTATTTTAAGTGAGAGATCCAAAACTGAACACAGTACTTGAGATCCTCCAGGGATTCAAGGAAAGAACTCCGCCCTCTTCCTGGGCAGCCCCTTGCAATGCCTGACAGCCCTTTCCATGGAAAATTTCCTCCTGATGTCCAACCTGAACCTCCCTTGGTGCAGCCTGAGGCTGTTTCCTCTTGTCCTCTCACTTGTCCCCTGGGAGCAGAGCCCCACCTCAGCTGGGTCCACCTTCCTGTCAGGTGGTTGTGGGAGCGAGAAGGTCCCCCTGGACCCTTTCTCCAGGATGAGCTCCCTCATCTCTCTCAGCCACTCCTGGTGTTTCAGACCCTTCCCCAACTCCCTTCCCCTCTCTGGACACACTCCTCAATGTCTCTCTTGCCATGAGGCCCCAGAACTGGATTAAGCACTCTAAGGGCCTCACCTGTGCCAGGTCCAGGAGGACAGGCACTTCCCTGGTTCTGTGACACACCATGACTGGCATAGGCCAGTGCTATTGGACTCTTGCCCACCTGGGCACACCTGGGCTCATGTCCAGATGCTGTCACCACTACCCTCAGGGTCTTTCCCAAGCCACTCTTCCCCAGACTGGAAAGTTCCATGGGCTTAGTGCGACCCAAGGACAGGACCTGGCATTTGGCCTTGTTGACCCTCACACTTTTGGCCTCAGCCCAGTGATCCAGCCTGTTCCAGTAGTTCCCAGTAACCCCAGTATGGTTTCATTCACCCCTATTATGATCCCGGTCACTTCTAGCCACTCTCATTTGCTCCCTGCATGGTCCCGGTATGATCCTAGTTAATCCCAGTATGATCTCTGTATGACCCCAGAATGGGACTAGCTGCTCCCAGCATGATTCCAGTTGCCCTCTGCATGGGTCCAGTCACTCCCAGTATGATCCATCACTACCAGTGGCACTTCAGTCATTCCCACTGGCTCTCAGTTTCTTCCAGCATGATCCCAGTTGTTCCCAGTCACTCCTTGTCATCCTTGGTGTGCTTTCAGTTGTTCCCAGTATGATCCCAGTCACCTCCAGTGTGCTCCCAGCTCCAAGTATATCCCAGTTGCCCACAACATTGTCCCAATTGCTCTGAACATGGTCCCAGTCACTCCCAGTATTATCCCTGTATGAGTCCATTATGAGTTCAGTCTCCTCCACTATGGTCCCAGTCACTCTCAGTTGCCCTCATTAGAGACCCAGTCACTCCCAGCATGATCCTGGTCACTTTGGTGTTACTTTGTCTTTAGGCAAGATGTCCCAATCACTTGGCTGGGGGAGGGGAGTGGACAAGAGGGGGCAGGTGTAAGATGTGAGAATGAAGAGTTGATTTCAGCCTATTTTGCCCATCAATAGCTGTGATGAACAGGAGTGTTGACATCAGATTCACCAGCTTTGGGTCTAAATACAACTGGGAACTTCTGTGATCCCAGTATGATCTCAGTATGATCCCAGTGTGACCCTTGTCAATCCCAGTATGACCCCAGTTGCACCCAGCATGTTTCCAGCTGCTCCCAGTGTAGTTCCAGCCACTCCCAGTATGAGCTGTCACTCTCAACAATATGGTTCCAGGCAGTACCAGTATGAGCCTGCTTTTACAGTATCACAGAATAATTAAGGTTGGAAAAGACCTCTGAGATCATTGAATCCAATCTATGACCTAACACCACCATGTCAACTAGACCCTGGCACTATGTGCCATGTTCAGTCCTTCCTTAAACACCTCTACCACCTCCCTGCACAGACTGTCTAATAACAGTTTCTCTAAAGAAATACTTCCTAATATTCAACCTAAATTTCCCCTGGCACATCTTAAGACTATAATATTCTGCCATATCCTCCACTGGTCCTTCTATTCTAACAAACAACAAGTCTAGCATAGCACCTTCTCTGATAGGTTCATTTACCACTTGTATGCAGAAGTTGTCTTCCACACACTCCAGGAACCCTCCTAGACCACTTCCTCTCTGCTGTGTTGTATTTCCAGTAGGCATCTGGCAAGTTGAAGTCACCCACAATTACAAGGACCAGTAACCGTGAAGCTTCTGCCAACCACTTCTAAAATGCCCCATTTGCCTGTTCATCCTGGTTGGGTGGTCTATGACAGTCTCCCACCTTGATGTCTGTCCTGCTGATCCTTCCCCAGATCTTTACCCATATTTCAATATAATCAAAACACTCCCTAACATACCATCTCTCCTGCTTTGTCTGTCTCTACCAAAGAGCTTATATCCACCACAGCACTCCAGTTGTCAAAGCTATCCCACCATGTTTCTGTGGTAGCAACTAATCACAACTTTCCTGCTGTACACTGGCTTCCAGTTCTTCCTGCTTTCTGCCTATATTGCATGCACTTTGGCTGGGCTAATGGTTTTGCCTCCAACACAGGCATGCCATCCCTAGGCTCATCTCCAGTGAGCCTGGTCTTGTCCTCTTCCTCTCTAAAGCCTAGTTTAAAGACCCCTCAATCAGACCTGCTAACCCCTGGGCCATAATCCTTTTCCCCCTCTAAGTCAGGTGTACCACATCTGATATGACATGACATGACACTTATGTTGCTGCTGAAGTAGTTTTAGCTACTGGACACTGAAGAATCAATAAAAGATGTTTCCTATAGTAAAAATCCCTATTCACAGATGGAATCAATTCCAAGTTACATACCTACTGAGTGATAAACAGTGCTTCTTGGTTCCAATGCTGCAACTTCTTTTTGTTTCATTGCCAATGCAGGGATGGGCCTTTTGCATTTTGAGCTCATTCTGATTACTTAGCCTACTTTGGGAAAAAAAAGCAGGAAAGAAGAAAATTAGTTTAAAGTAGCATTAATTATGTATTAAAAAATTTATAGCTTCTTTTATGAAGTCATGTGATGGAAATTATTCTGGAAGTAATTTTTAATAATAATTATCAGAGAAAATAAAAGGCTGAAGGGAAATTAATAGACTATAAATGCTTCATTCAGTGTTTCAGAGATTGACATCCATGGACCGATAAACCTGAGGCACAAAGCAAGGAAATGTAGGCTTACCTATTAAAGTTTGATGTATCAAAGTGGGGTGACTTTTTCAGAATTAACTGTTATTCAGCATAAGAGAACAGACATGCTGAATGTCCAACATATGCTGCAGGTAGGTATTTTCTGGGAAAATAAAGCCCAGAAATTAATTTGATTGGAAATTGTTACATAAAAAGTTTGACAATAAATATGATAATTAGAAAATTATTTATATGTTGTTTTCTACTACAATTTTAATAATGTATGATTGCTGCTTTTGCAGCTTTTCTACATCTTCTATATCTACACATGAATCTTTGTCCAGTGTATTCCTTAGGGGTTGGTATTGGGACCAGTGCTGTTCAACATCTTTGTCAGTGATATGAACAATGGGATAGAGAGCTCCCTCAGCAAGTTTCGCAATGACACCAAGTGATGTGCTTTGTCAGTGAACAATGGGATAGAGAGCTCCCTCAGCAAGTTTCGCAATGACACCAAGTGATGTGGTGCTGTTGATACACTGGAGGGAAGGGATGCTATCCAGAGGGACCCATACAGTCTTGAGAAGTAGGACTGTGTAAACTTCATTAAGTTCAGCAAGGCCAAGTGCAAGGTCCTGCACTTGGGTCTGGGCAATCCCAAGCACAAGTACAGGCTGGACAGAGAGTGGAATGAGAACAGCAGTCAAGAGAAGCACTTAGGGCTGTTGGTGGATGAGAATTTCAATATGACCCAGAAATGTGTGCCCACAGACCAGAAAGCCAGCCATATCCTGGGTCATAATAAAAGCAGCACGGCCAGCAGGGTAATGGAGCTGATTCTGCTCCTCTACTGTGTCCAGCTCTGGGGCCCACAAGACAAGGACCTGTTGGAGTGAGTCAGGAGGAGAACCACTAAGTTGATCAGAGGCCTGGAACACATCTCCTATGAAGACAGGCTGAGAGTTGGGGTTGTTCAGCCTGGAACAGAGAAGGCTCTGCGGAAACCTTATAGCAACATCCTAGTACGTAAATAGGGCCTACAAGGAAGGTGGAGAGGGAGTTATTACAAAGCTATGTAGAGACAAGGGGGAATGGCTTTAAACTGAAAGAGGGCAGATTTCAATTAGATATAAGAATGGAATTGTTCGTTATGAGAATGCTGAGACACTGGCACAGGTTGCCCTGAGAAGCTGTGGCTGCCCCATCCCTGGAAGTGTTCAAGGCCAGGTTGCATGGGGCTCTGAGCAACCTGGTCTAATGGAAAGTTTCCCTGCCCATGGCAGGAGGGTGGGAATTAGATGGTTTTCAATGTCCCTTCCAACCCAAACAATTCTATGATTTTAGGATTCTATGATCTTGCATATACCAAATCTTTGCAATCTTCTTCTAAGCATTTATGAACTCTTGGTTTGCTTGGGGTTTTTGCTTTAGGGTTTTTTTCTTTAAAAGTGTGTCTGATTTTTATGATTTTCAAAAATATTCAGCTGAGATAGACAGAAAAATGAATTATTAACTTGTAACTATGGCCTGACATCTGAATGTGCTCAGTGTGTGAAAAGATACAGATAAGGGTAGAATGATTCTTGGATGAGTTTTGGGGTTTTTTTGGGATTTGGAGGGTTTTTTGAGCCTAAATTTAGACACAGCTCAGTCACTTAAAGATTTGTCCATCTAAAGATACTCACTGTCTTCCTTTGAAACATACTCCATCTGATGGCTAAATAATTTTCCTGATTATGAGTTATTCAAAACTCATCAAAGTATAGACAGGATTTAAAATGCTTCTGGATGTGCTTTCAGACCCCATTATCTACATTTTCTTGAAACGGCTTCAGTTCTTTCTACAGACTGAATCAACGCTTGTACCTTAGATGAACCAGAACTCCTAAGGGAATAGTGTAACCTGAAGTAATTTGGGTTCTTTTGTTCTTCCTGGAACAAAGGTATGCTGATAGAAGTAAGGCCAAAGACTGAAGCTGAATGAATGAAACACTGTCCCTGTTTGGATAAAATAACAATCTATGAAACAGTCTGTTCATATACAAAAAGAGTGGGATAAGTCAGAGTCCAACTAATCTTTTTTTGGAAACTAAAACATGAGAGACAGAAAATTTATAGATTAGGATACTGAGTTTAATTGTATTCTGTGAGATTTATCACCATTGCCTATCATTCATGTAAGAGAGTTCTTTGAAAATCTTGCCATCTTTTATGACACCAGTTTGGTGGAAAATAAATTTCTGCCACACAACACCTTTTGATTTTTTGTTTCCCTGTTCCATATACATTTTCTTTCAGGACACTGAGATACAACCACCTGTAAAACCTTTGTCCCCATTCTAGTCAGGAAGTTGTTCTTAATGTTCTGTCAATATGTTATCTTTCCAAAGCATATCAAGCTGAGCAGAAAATCTACCTGAAATATTATTCATCTTTTAACTAAAAATGTAGTCAAACTTTTGCTGTATATTCTGAGCAAGCAATGGTAGCATTTTTCAGGTTTCTTAGTTCACTCCATATACTAAACATAAATTAAGCAATTCCACATTTGGAAATAATATCTGGAAGCACTTTTATACTGTGATTATTCTGGACCTACATTTGTTTCAAAATTAAAAGGTTAAATCATGCTTAATATGCTGAGATAATATATAACTCAGGAGCTAATAGGGAAATTATCATGATGAAAATGGTATGCAAGTGTGGAGGATCACTGAAGAGCTACTGTCTCCTAAAAACCTCATCAAATACCTTACCAGACCATGCAGTCCAGGTGGCTAAGTTTCCCAGAGCTTTGCTAACATGTTCTGTATCAGCCAAATACCTATCTGAGCAGCAGGTATTCAGGAAGGCAAAAGGAATAAAATTTTGCCTCCAGCTTTTTAATGAATGGGCCAGAGCAAGCAGTCTGAAGCCAAACTGAAATCTTCTGAGGAATTATTCCTGTTGACACTTCTTTGTTTAAGAATTAAATAATAACTAAACCCCTTCAAAGTACAAAGTTCCTGAGTGATAGCTTCTTTTACTGCTTCCTATAAGGCAGGTGCCCTATTCAGAAAAATAACTTAGCCAAATGTTTATTTCTTCTGCAAGCAACAAGGCTAAAAACATCATGGTTTCCCTGGTGAACAAACAGCAAACCTATTCTATAAGTCCCAGGAAAAGGAGGTACAGCAAACACAGAAAGGAAAGGCTGTAAACTGAGGAACAGAAAAACAGATACACCCCCCTAGAACAAAACTGCAGAAGTAAAAATATTCAAGCAGGATTCTACCCGAATCAAGGTATTAGTGCAACTGAAAGCAGCTGAATCAGACCAGATATATAGGGCAGTTCATCTGTAAGCATACTTCCAGGGTCTCAACTTTAAATGAATGCATAAAGTCATTAGTGTATGGCATTTTTAGTGCACAGTATTTCTTTTACTCTAGACTCATTGCTGAATCTTTGTCATTTAATCGCATGCTTTACATTGTAAATTCAAGCTTATTAATTTTAGTATTGTATTGCCTTTTTTAAACTTTATCACTATAGTCCCCTTCATTTCTCACTTAATGAACTCCATTAATCAATTCTGATTTTCCTACTTTGCTGTTGCTTTTCTCTTGTCTGTGATGCAATCAGAAAATATTTCAATGTTCACATTAATGTTTCACAGTTACTCTAAAAGTAGTGTTTATCTCAAAGGCACAGGTAGAGTCACTGTCAGAATTATGGTATTGCAAGAATCCCCCCTTTTTTGGCTAGTCCTCATTTCAGAAATGGATCCAACAGCATGTTTTCTGTATCAGAATTTTCTAAGTGCTGCCACTAATACAGTTTGGTTAGGAGAGTTTTGGCTTCCTCCTCATCCTGGATCAATCTACTGTTTGCTTCATTTATTCCCAGGATACTTCAAGCAAGTTCATTTTAAAGTCTATAGAATGCATGCTCAGTGAGAGCAGTTCCTTCAAAGGTAGTTGGTGAAATCATTGTCTTTCACTTGTAGCTAACAGGCTGATTTGCTGTTCATTAAATAGTACATCCACATTGGCACAGCTGAGAGATGGCATTCACTGATACCATCATGTGCTGTCTTCTCTATTTGCTGACCATGATCTTAGAGCCCCTGTGTCTGTACACTGGGCTAATGCAAGCTCAGATAGATAAAGCACCTTTCTGGCAAGTCTTACATGCCCCATAAGATCTCACCCTGCTCTCTTTGGTGTTGCTTTAGATTTTTATCTACTCACCTAATCACAAGTATGACATCAAGTAGCACACATGTATGATGCAGTTGACCTGTTAAAAAATTCATTTGTTCATATCATCATTAATATCCCTCTTCAGTTCCACCTACCTCTGTCCTGTCTCCTGTTGTCTTGTGGGTTACACTGACCTTGTCCTCTGGTTAACAGCAGATATGAGCACTAGAGACTTCTGCAGGACAGTGTCCATTTATACAAAACTCATCTTATGGCAAGGCATGGAATATGTGCAGTGAAGGAGAGAAAGGAGGGAGACATGGGCTAGAATCATCCTCAGATTTGGAGGTGCTGGCTAGAAACAATGTGACTCAATTCTTTGTCTTGTCTGTATATTCTCAATCACTGGTGCACTGAAAAAATGGAGTACTTAATGACCTTGAGAGTCTTTCATGAAGACCTGAGCTGGCTTCTCTTCTTTAAGCAGGGGTTCCACCTGCTGTGATTTAGGAGTTGGTAGTCCCCAGTTTAGTGTTTCCACTAAAACCCCCCAGACCAGGTGCTGCTCCGTTATTCCCCAACCTCCTCCCACTGTGGCAGGATAGAGGGAATTGGATGCACAAAAGATCATGGGTTGAGATAAAAACAGCTTACTAAGAAACAGCAATGAAGTTAGAAAATGAACAGTAATAACTGTATTAATAACAGAGTGTACAAGACAGGCAAACAACTCGCATGTGATCGCTCACCATGCAGAACCAGATGCTACCCATCTGCACAGGCTGCACCTGACCTACCGAATTGGTGTCAGAACAAAGGGTACACTCCACCCCTCTGTCCCTTCTGCATGAGGTGAGGTGGTATAGAATAACCCCAGGGTCCTGGTGTGCCCTTCCTGGCAGCTGCAAAAGTTAACCCTGTCCTGGAGAGAACGAGAACATTATCCAGCACTTATTCTATACCATCTATGTCATGC
>NW_008685305.1:0-218 GCF_000695815.1 Acanthisitta chloris
ATGATTTTTAAAGCCCAGTATGTGGCACAAGGAAAGTTTTGTGTTCTGCAATGAACAAAGAGGCTTAGCCAGAATAAAGGCTGTGAAAAGGGAATGTGCACCAATGTACCCATTGAATCATAGAACTTTAGGGCTTGGAATGGTGCTCAGAGATCATCCAGTCCCAGCCCCCTGTCCTGGGCTGGGACTGCCAAATCACACCTCCCACCAGAACACGT
>NW_008685305.1:477-913 GCF_000695815.1 Acanthisitta chloris
CAACAGCCCCAACTCCCTCAGCCTGTCCTCATAGGGAAGCTGCTCCAACCATCTGATCAGCTTTGTGGCCTCCTCTGGCCTTTCTCCAACAGTTCCATATCCTTCTGATGCTGAGGACATCAGAGCTGTGTGCAGGTGGGTCTTCGCAGAACAGAACAGAGCAGAAGAATCACCTCCTTCTAGCTAGAATGCACCATATTCATATGATACACTTGGGGTTTTTTTCCCCAAACAACTGTCCAGAAATTAGATACTTCACCTTTTAATGGTTTAACTGTGCTGGTTTGAAAGCAAACCAGTGAGAGACTCCAAGTCAGAAGTACAATTTAATATGAACAACGCAGCAGAACAACAACAAATGCAACAGTACAAAAATAACCTGACAGAGTCAGAAAGTAACCTGACAGAGTCAGAAAGTAACCTGACACCCTGTCAG
>NW_008685305.1:1167-2135 GCF_000695815.1 Acanthisitta chloris
CCCATATTAAATTGTACTTCTGACTCAGAGTCTCTCACCAGTTTGCTTTTCAAACCAGCACAGAGTACTTTCGTTTTGCTGCTCTGTTGAGGCTTTCACAGTTTGCTTGAGAGAAAGGAATGGGTGGGTGGAACCAGAGCACAGTTGTGATTATTTGGGGTAGCACAGCACACTCACTTGAGGTTTCATACATGATCCCATTTCCTGGGATATATCTGTTTTCCACAACATTCTGGCAGAGCACCACTGCTACCCTGGGGGGTTTCTTTAGGTTTTGGTTGGTTTTGGTTGGATTTGGTTTTTTTTCTGTATTTGCTTATTCCTTCAGGTGTCCCTTCCTGCTGTAGAACTACTTACCTTTACCACCACCAGAGCTCAAAGGTGAGCCATGGGTTTTCATGAGGTGACAATGAAGTTTGTGCTAAACACAGCTACGATAGCATGAAGAAAGGTGTTTAGTGACTCAGATGTTGGAAAGAACCTGCCAGAGAGGAGAAATGCTCCTGCAGAGTCCTTAGAAAGGGTAATTGAGGGGGAAAAGCTCCAAATACACACTTTTCATGTGGTGAATTAGCTCCCCATGGGTTGTTATCCATTGCAGAGCTCTGTAGAGAGTAGCTGAAGCACTTCAAGCTCTTGAGATTGTCAGCATCTCTAGGGCTTGGAGGAGGCGGAGATGATCTGACAGATATCTGTTTTGAATAAAGAATCAAATGCCTCTGGGAAACTGATTCTGCTGCTTAGACAGTGAATGTGGAGCCTGGAGAAAGGTTCCTGCACAGCAGATATAATCCCAGAACATGAAAGAAGTGCTTTTCATGGATTTTTGGGGTCTTTCCCCCACAGTGGATGCTGCAATTCAGTTCCCACCACAGGAACCTTTCCAGTTTTGTTAATCCCAGATGTCTATCTCCCATGCTTTGAAATGAGGCTCAGGGGAGACCTTGTCTCCCTCTACAACTCCCTGA
>NW_008685306.1:0-548 GCF_000695815.1 Acanthisitta chloris
CCATCCCCAAAGGAGTCCGCTTCGGCCCTTTCCAAGGCAAAGTGGTCAACACGAGCGAAATCAAGGCTTACGACAACAATTCGCTGATGTGGGAGGTAGCGGAGGCGCCGCCGCGCTACGAGACGTGTGCGGGAAGGGTCGGTCAAATCTGATCCTGTTCTCTCTGCTCTCTAGATCTTTGAATACGGTCGCTTAAGTCACTTCATAGACGGGAAGGGTGCCGCTGGCAACTGGATGTCCCTGGTGAACTGTGCCAGGGTCCCCGAGGAGCAGAATTTGACGGCTATCCAGTGCCAGGGGCAAATCTTCTACGAGAGCTGCAAGGAAATCCTCCCGAAGCAGGAGCTGCTGGGGTGGTACGGCGATTGCTACGTGCAGTTCCTGGGCATCCCTATCAGCCTGAAGGGAATGCCGGAGGGGAAGAGACCCTCGCAGAGCCCCTTGTATTCCCGCGGATCTGTGCCTGGCTGGAATTAGATACGCATAAAGGGAGATAAAGAAACGCGGGCATCCCCTTTTTCCAGCTGTGTTTTACTTTGAAGGCTTCC
>NW_008685306.1:641-3203 GCF_000695815.1 Acanthisitta chloris
TGACCGGCTCTGCCGCGGGGATGGTGGCCCCGCAGTCCTCGTCCCCCGGGTGTGCCCTCCCTCCCGGGGAGCTGACCCTCGGCTGCCCCTTCCTGCAGTCTCCAGCAGCTTCCCCTCGGCGCCGGGGAGCCTGGGCTTTGCACCGAGGGCCGCCGGCAGTGCCGAGCAAGAGGCGACGCCTTTCTGCTCCCGCAGTTTTCGGCCGGTTCGCGGCACCTCGGGGAGTCAAAAGTGGTCTGACGATTGTAAAACATCTGGTGGTGCTGGACTGAGCTTGCCTCGGCCCCGCAGAGCCGTTGTATAGGGGTCCGGTTTTGGGAGAGGACTGGCTTTTGGGGGTCATTGCTGTTTTGATCCCGTTTCTTCTTACGATTGCACACGCGACTCCGTGTTAGTTTTTTCATGCAATTAACGTTCTAAGTAATCGAGGAATGCTGAAGTCGTTCTGATCCCGTAGTGCAGACATTGCTTGCAAAAGAAATGCCAAACGCACTTACTCCAGGGGTAGTTCTGCTTACAGTGGACAGAAAGTATGACGTTCTTATAAGCAAAACAGATGTGTGAAGAAAACAAATTTGTGCCAATGCAAGCAGAGCTGGAGCGGGGAAGAGATGAGTCGGCCGGGTGCAGCAGAAAGAGAAGCAAATTGGCATGGAAATTTGGCATAGAGACTTTTGTAGCCGTTGTCTTGAAGTGCTTGGTTCAGGCAGAAGCTAAATTTTTTGTTTCATCTTAAGGCTTAAGCCAACGTTACTTGTATTAGACAGAAAAGGATGTGTAAGCATTTGAAAAATTTCAGATGTTGTTTCTAAATTCAGCGGTTAAAAATCGTTTGAAATAAAAAAGAAAACCAAATAAATGTGCTATTTATTTCGATAGCTACTTGGAAACGATAGAAAAGGCGTGCAAAGTTATTTTTCTTTTTGGGATGGGAAGTAAAATTTATGGACAATTCTTCATAAGAAATACCTCTCAACAATTCTGTATGGAGTGGTACTTTTATGTGGGACTCTGCGTCGGTTTTTCACGTTTGCTCGCTGTTTATGGAAATCCTGTATGGCCGAAGTCAGTAGCTAAACCCAATCGTTTTTGCAGGCTGTGGGCTCTAGTTTGTTCCTCTCCCTTAGAAAGGAAAGTGGAGCGGTGCAAACGCTTAGTAGACCCGACATGGATTTTGTTAATTATATTGATAACATTCGTTTACCGTTACGGAGACTTAAAATTCCCCGTTGGGTCCCGGCTTTACAAGGATGCAGATTTGAACTGAGCCCCTTTTGCTGTGGTGTAACGGAGAGGTGGCACTTTTTCCCTTCTGCTGTACAGAAACCGGGGAGAGCTTCAAGTGTGAGCACTGCGGCAAGGTTTTTGCCTACAAGTACTACCGGGACAAGCACCTCAAGTACACACGTTGCGTGGACCAGGGGGACCGCAAATTTCCTTGTGCACTTTGTGACCGATCCTTTGAAAGGAGAGACAGGCTGAGGATCCACGTTCTCCACGTTCACGAAAAGCACAGACCTCACAAGGTGAGCCTGATCTTGCTGACCTCTCTGCCTGTGCAGGAAGACCTTTTCATGCTGCAGCAGAGCTTACTAGAAGATATTTAATGGATTTATATTGGGGAAATAAACCCCACAGAGTATCAATGAGAGTTTTAAAAGAAACACTTTCTCCTGGGCTTTTTTTTTTTGGATGTTTGCATAAGGGTGTTGGTACTTTTGTTACATAGTGTGGGGCTAATTTGTGTCTAAAGGTGCTTAGGTTGTCTAGGATTAGGACAGAGGACATTCTTATGCCTATTGCCCCCAGTCCCACCCTTCAGTCTGAGGACAGAGTGACATCTGTATGACATCTGTTCTCTTTTGGCCTGTTGGATCAAACAGGAGTTAAAAGGTTTGCATTCAATGTGGAGCAGATTTTCAACTGATGAAAGCAAATTTTTGAGATACATAACTCATTTCCACCAAACACCTTGTTCTAACATCGGTTTTCTCTAGGAGCACTGGGAGTGGAAAATCAAGACTTTTCCTAAAGGTTTGGGTAGGACAAGTTCCGATGCTTGAAACGGCATAGTTAAATCATTCTTGAAAATTCTCCAATTACCTATTTTATAGATCATCCTACAGTAATGTGATGATTTTTTTTCAGGAAAATATTTTATAAATAAAATGGCATTGTTACAATGTCAGAATATCAATATAAATTTAGTAGCAGATTAAAAATATTATTCTCATAAAGGAGATTAAATACCATGTAATACTTCCTTTCTCCCCTTTTTCTCCCTTTCCCCCCCTTGCTTTTTCTCCCTTTCCCCCCCTTGCTTTTTCTCCCTTTCCCCCCTTTTTTTCCCTTCCCAGTGCTGTGACTAACTCCCCATTGCTGAAACAATGGTTCTTATTTTAAGAGGTTGACTTAAGATTTATTTATTTTTTTTTATGTTTGTTTTTTTGGGGGAGAGTTTTGGTTTTTTATTTTTAGGAAATTTCTTTTGAGAAAAAATAGCAACTGGAACTTGAATTACATTTTAAAGAAAAGTGATTTTACTGAAACTTTCACATTTAT
>NW_008685306.1:3292-22322 GCF_000695815.1 Acanthisitta chloris
TATTTTCCTTTATACTATAAATATAAAACCTGTTCATAAAACCAGACTAAAATTCTGGATATTTCAAACTGCTACAGCATAAAATTATTCCTGTGTTCATATATACATGAATGCATAAATATATGTGTATATATATAAATATATGTAGGAAAATACATGTACCCATCATCCACATACCTAATTTTTCTTTTTAATGATGCTGTTGTATGCTTCCTTTTAACTTTACTCCCTTTGTTTCCCCCCCAGTGCCCTGTGTGTGGGAAGAGCTTTTCTCAATCTTCCAGCCTGAACAAACACATGAGGGTTCACTCTGGGGAGCGTCCCTACAAATGTGTCTACTGCAACAAGGTAAGGCAAAGCCCTTTCCCATTACTCCATCTGTCCTCTGCTGTGCTCTGTTTTCTTTTGAGAAAATGCTTTGTATTTAAGTTGGTAACCAGATAAGTGAGTATATATTCTGGGTAGCTATGAGGTAAAGTGACTGGGCTGGATGGGACTGAAGAAATAGGGTCTGTTTTCCAACTGACATGGAATTTGTGATTCATCCCATATCAGCAATCTGCTGCAGGAATAAGGTCTAGGAAAGCTTGGGAGTATTGCAAATACCATCCAAGGCATGCAGTTAGATCCAATATACCACTTTTTCATCAGATAGGTAGTTATTCATATTATTGGCACTTCTTATGGATTGCAGTGAACAAATTTGATCTATAGGCTGAACCACCAGGCTGTTGATATGCAGCTGGGCTTGGAGGTTTCATTTCACGAAGAACACAAACAGCCATACAGCACTGAGCAAAAAGGTCCTCAGCTGTTACTGCCCATCACAGCAGGGATGATTCAGGTGAGCTCTCCCAGCAGACAGAAGGTGGATTTACAGGCTGCTGCTGGATGAGTATTGGTAGGGCTCCAGATGCAATGCAGAACCACCATCAGCATGCAGTAAGCTGTTCCTGATTTTGGAGAAAGCAATGTTGTTTATGACTGGCTGGACTAACAGAATGCTGGTGTCCTGTAGTAAAGAACCTTAGGAGAAGCTCCTTTAGTCTTCTGATCACAGAAGGAGGTGGCAGAGCTTTACAAGTTGCTCTGTAACATCTTCTAGAGACGCTTGTCCAGTCCCCAGCCATTTCTGGTGCGACTGTTGTGGATTGGCTCAGGTTAAACTATTAGTCCTCAGGCTGCAGGATGCAGCTGTTGTGGGACACAGCCATCACTTATGAGGCTGGGAGACCAGGGGCTGTTTTAGTTGTTTTCATTGCCTGCTCCTCCTATGCAATCATGATTCCTATTTTCCTTGTCTACCTCTAACCATGGCTTTGCTTTTCTATTCCCTTTGCTGTGAAAGCAAAGTGGTCACTATTTTGGTGACACTGAGATTAAAGGAATAGTGTTGGATCAATGTCACCATTCTCTGTCCCTCGAACATATTTTAGCTTCCTTGATATGTACCTCCAGGGACTTATCTATAGCAATCTCCAATCTGCTTGTGCTCTAAGGTTGCTAGTGAAAAGGTATCTGAGGCATTGTTGTTTGCTGTGAAAACTTACTAGAGAGGATTTATTTTGTGTGGTCTGCAAATGGTGAAGGGCCTGAAAGTGTCTCCCTTGGGAAAGAAAATATGGGTAAAACACAGGCAACTTTGCAACATTGCTGTTTTATGTTTTGGCAAGAAGGTTTTATCCCCAAATGGATGAGGAGTATTTATGAGGGGGGCAGAATGTGAAAGTGCACACTTGGCTACTCAAGTGTGTGCGTAGTGGTGGGGAACAGGCTGGAAGGTCTGACTGAAGGAAGGGCAGGGAAAATGAACCCCCAAAAGATGTATGGTGGACTGCATGGATGAGTTTTAGCAGCTGAATCCCAAGCCAGTGGAAGGGTTTAACTTTGAAAATGAAAACTGAAAGAAAAACCTGCATTATGTTTGCCAAACATAAGAGCTGCAAAGCTAATTAGGACAGTATTGACTTCTTACATTTGAGAAGATATTTACTGGTGTCTTTATCCAGATATCTTTCTCTGAGCTTCATCTATCTCCATGGATGCAATCACATCTGTATAGCAATACTTGTTGGCTTCTGATTCCTCATTGCTGGGAATTTTTTCTTTCTTCTCCAGTTGTCTTGAGGATGTGAGCTATTTCAGGACTTCTATTCAGGATACAGTGGTTCTGATGGGGTCTGGGTTAGCTGAAGGTAGGGATTACGTACGTGAAAATAAATTGCTTTCAACTAATTCCCCTTTCTGATCCCTGCCCTGCCCTTTCAGGCGTTCACAGCATCCAGTATCCTGCGCACTCACATCCGCCAGCACTCCGGGGAGAAGCCCTTCAAGTGCAAACACTGCGGCAAAGCCTTTGCTTCACATGCAGCCCACGACAGCCACGTGCGGCGCACCCACGACAAGGACAAGGGGGCTGCACGTGCTCAGAGTGTGGCCAGCACTTCCCCAAGCAGGAGGACTACAACTTCCACGTGAAGATTAGTGCTGCTCATTAGTCAGGAGCCCTGTGGATGTGTCCTGGACCAGCTCACACGTGTATTGGCCTATGTGTATCTGTGCATCATTCATTGTCTGCCATACTGCAGGAGGTGACACCTGTGCAATGACTCTTGGGGTAGGTCCAACCTCTGGACCCAGGGCATATGACTGGGTGCAGGGCACAGGAGTTTCTTGGGTACACCCTGATGCCATGCTGGGATGGAGTAGAACATTCACTACCCAAACTTTCCCTTCCTCTCATACCCTAATCAGGAGGGAATTTTACCTCCCCAAAACCTTTTGTGCACAAATACTATTCTGAAGAATGTTTGTGTCTCTAATGCACCATGTGTATGAGCTGCCTGGTGCAGTCTATTACCAAAGCTTCTGTGAGGGATGTTTTTATCAAGTGCATTTCTCAAAACTGATTTAACCTGTTCATTTTGTTTGGACATATGACCACATTTGTGGGATCTGCTTCCCCTTAACCTGGGAGTCTTTTAATGATTTATTTAAATGTGAACTGCCTCAGACACTGACTGCTGGATGAACACAAAGGTATTTGTATTCATTCATGTTCATTCCTTCGTTCAGCTGCTGGGACACAGGGAGCTCCAGGACTGTGAAACCAGCTCTTCCAGAGGGTGCTGGATGCTAGTTAGTCCACAGGGAGAGGAGCAGAGAGTGATGAGTTAGATGCAGGTCTGACATGCCATCTAGCAAATAGTCAAGATTGGTTTTGCCATCTCAGAATTTAGAGGACCAAACATGTAGTTCCCAGGCATCAGTGAGCTCTCACGTGGGTCATGAGCAATCAAGTGGCCTCATAGAGGCATTTCTTTGTGGGCTCAGCACAGGCCAGGAGCAGACACAGTCCCACCAGTGCAGTTGTCTTTCTGAATTTCCCTGAACCTGTCTGGTCCTGGCCAGGGTGGGCCACTCTGCTTCCTCCTGGCTTTATGTTGGATGGCAGAGGGCTGCTGTAGTGGCACTCCTGTCCTCTGCTCAAAATAAAGTGTGAAAGTTTTTCTCATCACTCAGTGCCCAGCCCGACTGACATGGAGCTGTGCATCTGGGAGGGGCTCTCTGTGTCCATGGGACTGTGCATCACATCCAGGATAACAGAAGGCCTTGCTGGAGCTGGTTGATGAACACAGGTAGTTCAATGTTACTAGAATGATGAGATTCTTTTCTTAGTATCCTAGATCATGTAGGATTAACAGGGATTTTGCACATGAAGTATAAGAAAGAAAAGTGTTTATTTTGTGCCAATAACAGTCTCTTTAAATACAGCGTAGAACTATGAAAAACCCAGCTGTACATTTAATTATATCATGCAGATATTGCATTCATAAATATATTGATTTGCACTAATTTTTATAAGTTGTCTTGTACCTTAAGTTGCTCTGTCCTTGTTTTCATGGTAAAAATATTTTTTCAATATTTATTGAATCACTTGTAAGTAAAATATTGAGGCTCACCACTATGAATTATCTGAAATACACAAGCCCATTTGTATTGTACATATGTACATGTAAGCTTTAGGGCAGAATGAAAATCATATTCTGACTCTTTTTTTCTTAATATCAAATGTTACTAAAATCTATCAGGCTGAATTTTGTGCATATTGAAAGCTGAACTTGTGATTTCTAAATAGGTAAAATTCAATTCTGAGCAGAATATTATCACAGCGTTTATGTTTACAAGCTATGTTGAAGAACAGGTGGGGAAACTGAATCTTGCTTCAAGCTACATCCTGTTAGGTGTTTTTAAACAAGCATACAGAATCCTGGCCAACAGACACATGAATACTGTGTATGAAGGCTTTACTGATTTGATGCCTTAAATAATTCAGGATTTGGTGAAATCAATTACCTACTAATGAAATAAATGTTATGGCTAAGAATTACTTTCAAGTACTATAAAATGCATGGTTAGCTTGCCATGAAGGAAACTTTCTTGTTTTTTCTGAATGAGGATTATTTATTTAAATGGTGCATCTCTTAGTTGTGTGCATTTTCTTCTGCTTTGAAGAACCCCCAAGTATCTTTTGCTAAAATATTTGCACCTTTTAAAGTATATGATGCATTGCCTGTAAGAGTATGTGAAGGGTTTTGCTTGGACTTGTGATTGAAGGTACTGGTTGTCTTGCACATTAAATCTGTATATGTAAATTTCAATGCTAATTATTAATATTACATTTTTGCCAGGATGAAAATAAATTATTGGAGGCTATAGTGCACACTAATGGGCTATGCCTTGTTTTCTGTCAGAGACACTGAAGGTGTGTATTTGAGGAACTAGCAAATGGATGAAGGGTGTTTCTGTGTCATTTGTAAGTCATTACTAAGTCAAACTGTCTCTCTTACTGGGAGTTCTAGTCTTTGTCCTGCTGTGTAGCAGCTGACTGCATTGGAAGTCAAAGGCACCCAATGTGTCTTGATGGATTGGGCCTTAAGTGCCCCTATAGTTCATGGAAGCTGAGGCCATTCAGTTCTGGATTGAGTTCACTCCCACTTGCAAGCAAGATGATGGATCCGGATTGAGCACTAAAAAAGGCATTTAACAACCCTATAGCATTTAACTACCCTATAGCATCATCCTCTTCCTTCTGAATAGAGAGTCCCAGCTGTGCTGGGGCTGGAACAGTGGGGATGGCACTTGGCTCTGCACACTTCACAGCAGGGTGTGGAGAAATGGACCAGCAGGGAGCAGGGGAGGGGAGGGCAAGCTGAGTTGCCTGCCAGCATATTTTGGTTTCCTGCAAGGAGAATGCAATGATTGTCAATGCAAATATACTACGGTCACTGCCCGATGGGGTTTAGAAGATACTAGGGAATGCTCTTTTAGTGTATATGTGTACCTCATGTGTGTCCAGTGAGCTGAGGTTTTCCTCCCTAAGGATTTGCACATTTACTTGCACCTTCTGTGGCCACGCTGTCAGCATCCAGGTGAACGTGCAGCTCTGGCCAGCTCAGCCCTCAGTGGGGTTTCAGATATTTATACACAGATGAGAAGATGGAAACGGAGGGAGCACGTGCGTCCTCTGAACTTTTTTTATCTGACAGGTTCCCAGGGTGACTGCACAGTGCAGAGGGTCATGAACATGAAGGAAGCTGCACTGCAAGTTAAGTTAAAAGAGGAATATTTATGACCAACTAACTGTTAAGGCTCAATCACTTTGCTGGGCAGCCCTGGCTAGTGGGTCCCTCCTGAGCAGGCACCATGGATCTCCATGCTCCAGCTAGCCATTTCTGAGCTGAGGGAGCAGAAATCAAAACATCCCTGCACACCTCCGCACTGGGCTTGGCTTTGCATGCTGTATTAAAGCCACCACTTTAATTTCTTGGCATCTTCAAATATGGGATGGAAGCGACATTTTCCATGACAGTGATTACAGTGATACACTGTCTGCAATAGGCACTCCAGTTTCTCGTTCAGTTTGACCCCCTGTTTGGGGTCTGACATCCCTGTCTGGGCTCTCATTCTCTCTGCATTCACTAAGGCAAAGGACATGTGCACCCTGGCTCTTCTTTCTCTTAACTAGGATTAAAAATGGTCCTGCCAAGGGGAGCAGCAAGTCAAGTCGTTGAGACTAAACAGCCCTGTAAGACACTAGCTGATTTTAAGTGGTCAGCATTAACTGTCAAGAGTTTTTTAAATGTTAATGGAAAGTGATCTAAATGGATCACGGCAATCAGCTGTTTTGTTGGACCAGTGGGGTGCAGAGAGAGAGAGAGATGAGCCTGTGTGAAGCTAACTCCTATAAAGTCCTTCCTGGGTGAATGACAATGGCGAGACAAAAAAAAAAAAAAGGTGGTCCCAGAGCTCAGGCTGGTGAGTGTGAAGGAACAAAAGGCCTCATCAGTGACATCTGCTGCCTCTGACATCTCCCCACATCTCCTGCATCTCCCCATTCCTCAAGCACCTGGTCCCCATCCCCCTGCTGCCCCATCCCCAGTCCTGCTGCTCTCTCTCGAGGGCTCGGGGAAGAGGGAGGTGGTTAACCACTGCAAAAGGTGAAAAGCAGCAAGGAGCTTAGTGAATTGAACATAATACCATAAACAAATATTGATCACTGCCAAACCCTCCATTAAACAAGAGAGATTGTTCACCAGGGGAGCCCTTACTGGCTGTCCCCTTTTTCAAAAAGCCATTCCTTGGATCCCCAGTCTCCTATGCACCTCTGCAGCAAGTGCTGGTGTTTGTTTCACACCTACGGACACAGTCACTGCCACCTTCATTTCCCTTTCTCCCCTCACACACACATCCCCTTGCACCTTGTCCCTTCTGGTTCTCATTAATGCACATAGTGCAGAACCTCGGGCACACAAGGGGTGTGAGACTCTGACTGTGCACTCTTCTCTTTTTGAACTCATGAAAAACACATCCAGATTTACAGCAACAGTTTGTGTTTTTATGGTGTTTGACTCAAGCTTTAAAGAGGCTTAATTTCCACCAGCGAATGCCATTTCTGAAAAGACAGTCTCTCGAATGTGCCTGGGGTTGGGTGTTGACAACTGTGGGTATGAGGCAGCACTAGAGGAGAAGAACACAGCACCTCTGCCTGTCCTACAGGAGGACCTGAGCAGCTCTACTCAAGTTCCATCCCCAGCTGGTCACTGCAGAAGCTCTTGCTATAGGGACTGTCCTGAAACCCCAGTTATGCTCCTGTACAGCAGTGGCAAACCAGACTTAAACTCACAGGGCTAATCACTGTGACAGGACTAACCTCTGGCTAGCCCAGCCATTTAGTAGTGTGGAGAGCACTGTTGCATGCCTTAGTGTGAGAATGCCACACAGTCCTGCAAACTACAATATTATCAGTCTGCAAAGTAGCAGTGACAAAATGTAGTCTCTCCCTGTTTGACTGCAGAGACTTGTGCAGACCCAGCAGGAGACACCTTGGTCGCTAATAGAAATGTAGGAGCAGAGAAAACATCCACAAGGGATGAAGGAAGGAGAAAGGGATTTTTAAATTTTTTTTAAATTCCAGCCAAAAAGTGCAATTCACAGATAATTCCTGAAGTGAAATCAGGCTGTGAGGAAGAGTGAAATCAGTGGCATTCTCTCCAGAGCTGCCGAGCTCCACATGGTTTGGAGGACACTGGCCTGGTGCAGTGGCAATAGGGATGGGGTGGCAAGTTGCTCCCTGGAGAAGTCTCACTTTCCCACAAGTGACCTCACCACAGTGGCCAGGACAGGCCCACAGTGGCGGTGCTGACGGTGCTGACGGCCAGCTGAGGGATTACCTGTATTGATTCTCTAATAGCTGTCAAGGTGGAGGGAAAGACTACTCTGCCTCAAGCTCCGAGCTCTTAGCTGAGTGGGAGCATAAACACCCCATTAAAGGTTTCATTCAATAGCAATCTTGACTAAAGTAAATGGACAAGGGCGGCCCCCCCTGCCCCCACTCCCTAATGCAAGAGCCATTATGGAGCAGAAAGGCAGCACAGAGGAATGTATATTTCTGTAGTATCAGTTTCAGCAACAGACTCAAACCACTCTTTGAATGAAAAGTGGATTTGTTTTTCAATTTACTTTTTTTTTTCCCAGGGATGTGAAAACCCAATGAAACAACCAAAGGGGAATCCACTCTATTTCTTGAACCTCCCCCCACAGCCTGATGTGTGGCTGTTTCCCACTGATGTATCCATCTGTGAGCAGAGAGGGAACATGGGCCGCTAGCATCCTGCTGCTGCTGCTACTGGGGATGGGCAAGATAGGAACAGCAAGTACTGGAGATGGCAGTGCTGAAGAACACTGGGGTGACTGGGGCTTTTCCCCTCCATAAGCCATGTGCAGTGCTGGAAGAGAGACAGTTCTGTCCTGGAGGGCAGGATCTTGCTATTCTGGTGCGTCTAGAGCTGCCTTTTGGAAGGCTTCCTTCCATATGCTGGCAGTCAAAGAAGGCTTGACACCATGAATCCAAAGCAGGGGAGGAGATGGGCCTCTGCTGGGTGTCTTTGCTCCATACAGTGTAATAAGGCTGATCTAGAAGTTTACTACCAAAACTAGTTTTACTCTCTCTCAGCTTTGATGAACCTATGGTCAAGGTTGGTGTGAAATCTTGTATGGATATTACTATATTTATCACTTTACTTGATCACAGTAGGCTTCTATTTAATCCATGCCTCTTCTTCTAAGACTTTTTTTCTCTTAGTTTCAGAGAGGGTTCCAATACACACAGTTACTCTAATACACACAAAACAAAATTCAGCATGAAAAAAACATTTCAGCAAAAGGCAAAATTCCTGGAAAAGAGACATTTGATTATTTGCCCAAGCATCTGCACTCTTTACTTGTCCCCCCAGATCCTTTCCCAAGGGTGTGCTCAACCTTTTATTTTGGAGGTTTAAGACAGGAGGGATGGAGAGGGAACTTTTCAGGTAGTTTGAGTTTTTAAAATTTCTTTCCATCAAGGAGAGAGTTTGGGTGCCAGATCTGCAGGCAAGGAGGCAGCCTCAGAGAAAACCACTCTGATCTTAACTCCTTGTGGAGAAAGTGTCTGGATTTATGACTTTTAAACTCCTTTTCTCTTTCTATGCTGGTGTGACACCATTATCACAGCATTAAAATAGTTTGGTTGTACATGTTAGGAGTTTTAAACTGTATAATATTCAAATTAGAAAGGTATCCTGGTTTTGGTTAGAGTAACTGGCCAGATCTGTTCAGATAGTCTGTTCAACCCAGTTTAGTTGATGAAGGTTTTGTAACTGTAAGACATGAGCAGTAGGGCCTGGCAATGCAAGAACATTCTTCTTTTATGGCTTTGATTGATTTTGTCTCTTGGGAGCTGTTTTGGCTGGGATGTTGTTATGACAAAAAAGGTTCTATAGGGGGTCTAAGGGACAACAGTTGTTCTTCTGAATAAGAGAAAATGACTTAATTTTGAGGAAATTCAGACGAGAAGAAAAACTAAAGCCACTGGTAGCATTTAAAACTTCACACAAAATCCATGGAACATTTTGGTCCATGACACTTTTCTTTAGCTGCCTTTGCCTGGTAGATGGATCAGTTCTTTTTCTAGCAGTGATAAGGAAATAAAAATTATTATAAAATCTTTTAAATTTTATCTTTATTTTTTCTTCAATGTCTTTGGGACACTGGGGACTTCCCCAAGTCTTTGGGACTCATTCTCTCCACAGCAGAAATTCATTGTTAGAACAAATGGCAGTATAGTGTATAGCAATGATAAAGATGATGCATATTGTGTTTATGCAAGTCTGTGCTTTAAATCATTGTCATAGGAACCCCCCCACTTGTTTCCATAATACTTATGACACAAAGTATTAAACTTGCATGGTAGTAATAGAGTTATATTAGGTGGGTTAAAATCAAAATGAAATATCATGAATTACGAGGGTTTGTTTATATAACAGTATGGTTGTGCAGATAACCCACTCCTCTACACTGTGTAGGTATTTTCCAAGTGTATTCACCATTCTTAACAGACTTTCTGATTTTATTGGTGTGTACGTATACACACATACATACTTGCATTTGTGTACATGCAGGTATGTTCATGCATGTGTATAGAATCTATTAAAAATATCCTTTAGAAAAGTCAAGCAATACTGAATATTCAAGTAAACTGAATATAGAACTAATAACATCCACTTTTGGTTTCATTATTCCTTTGAATGGCATCCATGCTGCAAAAGATGATGAATTTGCTAGAGCTGCTTTTGAAGAAATGGCATGACATTCAAACTAGGTGCTCAACACCATCAATTTATTTCCCAGCCCTGACCTGAGGAGGACTGGGAAAGAAGACTAGAGCAATGGCAGATGGCAGTCACTCTTGTCCTGCTGCTGCTGACAGCTGTGGTTCCCTTGGGTCCCAGTGGAATAATGGTTCATACCCTTTCCAGTCTGTATGTTGTGCCGATATTTGTAATCCCTTGCATATTAGTTTTTTACATTCCCTAGATCCTTCTATAAAAAGAAGCTGATAGTGCCCAGCTGAAGAGGTAAGGTCTTTGAAGCAGCTTTGTTGGTTATACACTTTAGCTTCTGCCTTTGTGAAAGCTGCTCTACTTCATAGTGTTACTACATTGGTATTGATCTGTGCTGTGTAGGTCCATATTTGTCAAGCTTTCAAAGACACATTATCAAAGATTTCTACATGAGAGAGTAATTAAAGGTCAGCCTCATAAATAGTTATAACACCCAAGGCCAAAGGGGAGTTTTTACACTCATTAGAAACTCATCAGAAGTTTAACCTGCTGTAGTTTAATTAGAGGTGCCTTAGCTGCAGCATGGTTGAGTGATACGGTGGCCACATGGCAATGTGTGAAAACCCAGGCACTGAGATGGGTTCAGCATGGCCATTGATGAGAGCAGGCCAACAACTTTGCCTCTACTCAACCCTTCTGCATGTACAGTCCAACATCATGCAGTTGTCCATCTTCTTGTTTTTTAAGCCAGGGCCTCAGTGGGATTCAGTGGCATTATATGTTGTTGTGTACATAGCAGTCCTCGGGGGGGTTGTAAGAAAGAACTTTTGTAACTATTTGGATGGGAGTGAGGCAGCCAGCAGCCCCCTGCCCACCTCCCCACCTGCCAGTGGACAGTTAAAATTTACTTTCTTTCAAAGGTCAGGCCCTTCACTGCTCTCTTTTTGCCATCACTTGAAGAGTATGGAGTAAAAGAAAATTTAACAATTACATGGTAGGCAAATAGGGCAAATATTTTACAAATTCAACCCATCTTTCCCTTTATAAACATGGCATTTAAAGGTGTCAATGCCTGAGGCAGTCAGCTTGGTTAACTGCCTTCAGAGTGGTAAAGAGGTCTTTTAGTACTATTCATCACCTTAAAGACTGCTCTTCACACTCATTTTCATGAGTCTGGATTATTTTACATAAATCTGCATCAAATTTAGAGATTCTTTTTTTTTTTTTTTTTCTATTGCAAACTTCCACCATTTCCATTCGCTTAGATAGCAATATATCAAGAAGTTAATTGGGTATTTTTATACCCAGATCTTTAAAAGTTCAATCACAATTAAATATTTCATTTCCCCAAAAAAATAGCATGTGTGTGTGTGACCTACTTATTCATTCTTTTTTTAATTATTTGGGTTTTTTTTTTGCAGTTGCTGGTAAAATATTCTATTAACTTAAAATTGCAAGCAAGAACCTGTCAGATATTGCCTTTCGTGATGAGCCACCTATCTCAGGACAAAATATTTCTGTCAGCTTGGGGAATTAGAATCTCAGCGGGACTTGCCTTGCTGAGGTGAGGGAAGAACACTCATGTTTTCTCTAACGTGTTTTTTTAATATCAGTAAAATACACTGGCTTTTCTGACCACCGTTTTCAAATCTCTAATGTGCATTTGCAATGGAAGCTTCTCTTGGATGGAAAAGCATTTTTGCAATATTTAAGCATCGTGTTCTTTGGAAGCATCACTTGGGGAGGGAGTGACATTCTTTCACAATTGATTAATATGTTTAATCGGACAATGCTGACTTCCTGAGCCGCAGCTTGAGAGCAGGAAGGCAGATACCACAGGCGCAGCCAGGACACATTCGTTGGCAGCAGTGCTTCTTCGGCACGCGATTTTCACCCAGGCACGGAGGGCTGATGCCCAGCTACCTCCAGGGAAAGCAGACCGTGTGTCTGTGAGGCAAATTATTCTGTGTAACAATAAAAAACAAAACAAAACAGCAGCAACAACTCTGGGAGGAGTCCATCTGATTGATTGGAAAGGATGGTAAAATCAGCTTCACCAATGAATGTCGCTTCGGAATTAACAAAGCTAATAGGAATGTAGCCAGCAGGAGCTTTAATTTCTCTATGAATGAGTTTCCTCCCCTCCTCCTGGGGGCCTATTGCCTGAACTAATAGGGTCTTGGGTCTTTTCCTGATAGATGCCTGATTGTCGGGCAGCAGACTGTAAGATAGTAATGACAATGACAGTGATAAGGGCTGGCTCTGCAGCCTGGAGCTAGAAATGCCGAGTGTGAACGCACCTCGGCCCAGGCAGGCACGGCACTTTCCTCCCTCCTGCTGTGAGATAATCTCCACCCTCAGGAGTTTAACCTGCGATGAGGGACAACCTGCTTTGACTTGCTCTGTTCTGACACTGGAATTGTCATGCAAGGGTATTTTAAACCGTCCCTATTGATTTCACTACAATGGCCCCTTCGCAGCACAACGACCGCAGTCCCGGAGCGCCTGGCCCGGCTGAGCTGCCCTGGAGGTGTCTCTGGCTCCCAGCTGTGCAGGGCAGGCTCTGGCTCTCTCTCTGGATCTGCTGGTCTCTTCCAAACCTCTTTCTTGCTGACTTCTGACTGACACCTTCTCCGAGGGCCGTTAAAGCAGCCAGAACAAGGTGGAAAGCCTGCAAAGCAGAAGGTGTTGGAGTTATTTTGGTGACTTTCTGTTACTCAGTGATTTCTCTGCTGAAAGAGGGTTTTCTCAAGGCACTAGAAATGCAGGGCTGATGGTCACTGACAGAGACTTGGGAGAGCTTGAGTAGGTATATTTTAACGTCTCGGTGTGATGCCAGCTCACACTTTTTCCCCTTAGATTTTCAGAGACCGGTGTAAAGACAGATGAGAATAGCAATTCTTATTTTCCATACGAAAAAAAAAAAAAGGAGAGATCTAACGATCAGTTATTTTCCTTGCACTGCAGAACTGGTGCCTAAACTAGAGCTCAAATCCATAGAAGTGGACCTCAATTAAAAATTACTATATGGAAACGAGATACAAATATGTGCTTCCCGCAGCCAGCTTTGCCTCCTTCTCCCATTCTGGCATATTCCCCGAGGGAAGGAGCCTCAGGCTCGGAGGGAGCTGCAACACGTGTCAGCTCCACAGCCTGCTTAGGACCAGCCTTTGCTCTATGTGCTATACAACACGTTGCTCCTCACAATGCATGGGGGGTGTAGGCGGGAAAGAGCAATAAAGAAACATCACCAGTGCAAGTGAGCTATTCTGAACCTCAGGGTTGTAAGCAGCAGATTAACACATTTGTAACCACTGTTTACTGTTTCTTCATTGGCTAAGTCCAAAGCAATACAAGTTTCCCTCTTGAACATTTGGTGTGTTAGTCTCTGCCAGATCCTTGTCTTTGTTCTGCTCCAGTGCCTTCCTAATCCTATTTGTTCAGTTCCTTTTGGCTTTCTAAGGGCAGAGCTTGCATTTACATGCCTGATGATACCCTTTGCTGGAACACTGTATATGCGGCTCTGTTCAGGAGCCCATCTAATAATCTGCTAAAGTAATATCTCTCCCGCCGCTGGAATTGGTCAGTGTAGGGCATCTATCCCCATTGCAACTGGGGCTCTAGTAGCTGCTGTGAATATTCCAAGCAGGTTGCTTTCAGTTGCATTTCTGCCCCTCTTTAATGAAGCTCTTTGTTATAGGCTTTTTACTTGGAATTTCCTTCTCCTGCATTGCTGCATTTCCTTTTGTGCAGACTTTCTTCTTGGAGATGAAGACCTTTTGTTATTTTAAATAGGGAACAAATTGACACAACTTTGTACCTACTTAACTTTCAAGATTATAATTAGGACATATATGGGAAAAGATCCACACAGACACGATTTTTAGGACAGACGTCTGAATTCCTTGATTAAAAGCCTATTGTCTGCTGCATCAGTTATACTGCTTAGAATTTGCTCCTTTATCAGCCAATTCTTAAGAAAAAAGGAGAAAAAAAACCCCACAACACAAACCCCTAATATTTATGTTGAAATATTTAGTATCTGTTACACCTCTTATTTCCCCAATAATGCTCAGCAGCTACTCTCTTCATATGCCACTCACTCGAAGAAATGCAGATAGTGAGCAACATCCATGGCAAAACCACTTTCTTGACTTACCTGTGTTTTCTGCACTTCAGCCACTGAAAAGAGAATTGCCTGGGGTAGAGGTGCTCAGACTCTCCTCAGTGGTAACACTGCAGAATTTATCTCTGCATGCAGCATAATCAATAGTTAATATTAGTTGTTCTTGACCATTTTGTTTCTTAATTCTCTCGTGTGTCAACGTGTGAGTGTGTACTTAGAAAGGCATGTTGAAGTAAGAACAGTAAAAATGTATAAGCTACAATGAGAATGTTATATATATTCATGTTCTCAGTTCACCAGAGCTGCACAAAATATACAACATTTTGTGTTACCTGATTTAAAAGCCTTAACTTGCAATAATGGAATTACAAATCATGTGCCTGAAGTGAAACCTGAAATTAAATGAACCATCATGCTTTCCTTCATATTTTGCACTGCACAGGATTTACTTTGTTAAATAGGTACGTTCATAGCTTTTAATAGTTTGATATGTGGGGATTGACCATACTAGTGATGTTAACACATTAATTTTCAGCATTTTTATACTTCTAATTAAGTATAAAGTCTAATAAACTGTGATACCAGTGCCTTTTAAGCTGTTGTAGCCATAGTTCAGACTGCCGTTTTGACCTTTGTTAATCTTCATCAGTTTAACCAATCATTTTGGTTCCTGATTGTTTTTTTTCTATCAGCAAGTCAAGGAAATTGTCTCTCTATGTCCAACAGTGGTCAGAACAGTGGAGGTTTCTTTTGGAGAAAAACACAGCTTTGAGGGGTAAATCCTAGAACTGGTCCTCTGTCACTGGACTTCTTAATGTCCGTGAAGCTTGCCTTTCATATCTGAAAAATTTTACTCTGCTTCTTTTTGAAAAACTGTAGTGCTCCAAGTACAGTACTTGAGCAGCTTTGCTCTCTCTGGTCATGGCATCTTTTATCTAAGGAACAGGCTGAATGCTTCTGGGCTCCAGAGCAAATATTGGTTTCTTACTGATATAGGAAATCCCAACAGAAAAAAAAGGCAGCTTTTCAAAGAATTCCTATGGGAGATCCCAGGAGGAGTAAGCTAGAGCTTTTTGTGGTCTTTTTAAAATTCACTTCATGGTTTTGAGGTTGAGGGTTTTGTTTTGCATTGCTAGTGGGTTTTCTAGACCACAGATGTCCTTGGCCACTCCTCATCAATAAACGGTTACAAAGCCCCTGCTGTACCTTGCCACAATGTCTGTAAGCTGGGGGGAGAGGGAAAAAAAAGAAAAGAATAGATCCAAAGAGCTTGAAAGAATATGTATCTTCCTCATATGAAGGCTTCTTACCAGAAATTGATTTCTTGATTTTTTTAAAATGCCTTTTAACATAAATATCCTCCCATTATACTTCAGGTTTCAAAAAGTAAGAACATATATGATTGACATCTGTAAGTATATCTGCATGGAACATATGTGCCCTTTTCAGTGATTCTATTGAACATATCTCATCCTAAGAAGTGTGACCTTGAGATGTTTTTGTTTTAGTAAACTCAGCCTGGTTAGGAATGTTCCATTAATGTCCTAGAATGAAAGCTATAGCTCAGGCCCCTGGGATATTTGGAACTCAGGAATTTCATTGCCCTCTCTACACTGCAATCCATTTGTTAAAATATATGCTGAGATGGATCCTAAGCTGAAATATTTCATTTGGTTTTAGGGTGATACCATGTTCACCAGATCTTTCCTTCTTTCTTTCTTGTTGCTTTTTAAAAAAATTTTAATCTCATCCCTTATATGTATTTTAGAAGAACATTTCTACCTACTTGAAAGAGAGAATATAATGAAAATTAATAGAAGACCTTTTTTTTCCCCCTTCTTTTGTATATAACCATCTATTTTCCTACTTTTCTTCTTTTTTTTTTGTGTTCATGTTTTTTCCCTCCTCAGCATTCATGAAAAATCAAAAATATTTTAACAAAACATGCAGCTCCCATACCTGGCAAGCAAAGTCAGTCCCTTTAAGTTTTGGCAGATAACTAACTACCTGATATGATAATGTATACTTCGAAGAGGAGCTTTAGTATTATAGGTGCAGCCAGGTTTAAATGGCCTATTATTGAAGTCCCAAGGAATACAAGAAAAGATTATTCAACAGCTACTATTGAAAGAGGGTGGCATGGATTGGAATGGGGTGTACATAGTTTGTGGTAAGAGTATTGTGAAAACCAAAGTAATATAGTAATAACACATACTTAGATTGTTGTGCAGTCCAGGGGCACCTAGAGGAAGGGCTGGGCCAGCAGAGTCAGCCCAGTGTACCTTGCAGACAATGGGCTGTCCTTGAAGCCTTCTCCTGAGCTGTTCCTTCCCCCAGTGTACTAGATAGACATCTTCTGCATGACCTAACCTAAGACTTTTCTACTATCACCTGATGCTGGCAGGTGTGGTTGCATTTCAGGGAAATGCATACCAGATCAGGTCATGCCATTCATGGTGTCAGGGGCATATGACCAGACAATGTTTAGGAAGAGCCTCGCCCTATAGTCTTTGGATCCCTGAGGGCATGGATCCTACAAGACTCAATATGATGCAATGCCAGAAGCTGTGGCCACCATGCTAGTGGCAGTGTATGGACAAAACCAGCATCCCTCCAAATTGGTGTCTGCACAGAAGGAAAGGAGACGATGAAACAGACTCTTGCTGGGTGACTCTGGGAAAAAAACATGCCTCTGTATGCCTGGCCAACCCTGAGTTGCCCTCTTGTCTTGCTGTAGAAGGTTGTACTCAGCTTCACAGCCCTCAGTGATGTATATAAGGGCTTGGCAGCAGGAGCTGATTGTTCTCTCAATGCTGTCTGCCATCAGGATTGCTGCCTGCCTCCTGTGATGGTTTTCTGTCTTGCCTGTGTATGAGTGGGATGAGGGTCAATGGGAGAAGGAGAAGAATAGATAATGATAAAAAGGGACAGGTAGAACATGTCAGTTGCTACCTGAATATCTGTGAAAATGAGGAGGAGTTCTTTATGGATCTTATTGGAGCCAGGTGAAGGTCAAGGAGGGTTGGAAGGAAACAAAAGATAAGAGGAGATAAGATAAGGAGAGGAGAAAAACCTGTTTCAGAACAGATGGAAGATGGGGTGGTGGGAATAATCAGATGAGGTGGATTGGAAACTTGATAGGTGTTGACCTTTGGCTACTTGAAGTTCTTGGCTGGCCCTGAGCATGGTAGAAATGCGATGGAAAAATGTCTGGAGAGCTGTGCACTTCTATATAAGCTGTGAGTGCCAAGACCCCTGCAGTCACATCACTTCTCAACACCCCTTGATGACAGAGAACAATGGATGTTCAGTAAGCCCATGTGACTCATTCCAGCATGGATACACTGACTGCTGCAGCCAGCCTTGTGCCTCAGTGTGTGTCCCAGGCAGGTGGCCCTTGGTGCCAAGAGCCTGTGCTGACTTTGTGCGATCAGTTTACGTGCACTTTCCTTTTTCCATGTGCTTGACTTAATTTTGAAGACCAAGAAAATCTTCTTAGTGTGGTTTAATGATTGAAAAGATTATTGGAAGCTCCTTAAATGCTTATCTTGGCCAGTGAAGTATGCCTGTTTGGGTAGTGCTTCCAGCCTGGCAGAGCCCTCAGGGTCTTGTGCTGGCAATGGCAGTGCATGAGACTCCCCTGCAATGCTCAGTTGCCAGTAGCAAAACTCTCTCAGTCATCCTACTTGGGGTCATGTGTTCATGAACCTTAGTGGGATGGAGGAAGTGTTCACCATTTGGGCTAAGGTGGAAATCCATTTGCACATTAATTCTGTCACAATATAATTTCCTCACTCCTTCTCTAGCTATGCAGAACCACCTGACGGAGAAGCCAGGTTATGTTGCTCACCTCCTTGGACTTCATCTTCCTCTGTTAGGATTTATCAGCACACCACTCCTATTCATTTTGCAGTTGGGAATCTAAAGCACAGCAAGACTGTATGGCCTCTCATGCAGATGCTTCTTACTGAATTCTGGTGTTTAGCCATCAAGACTAGGATGTTATCACAGAATCATATAGAATATTCAGAGTTAAAAGGGAACCATAAGGATCATAAAGTCCAACTTTTGGCCCTACATAGGACATCTCCAAGAATCACACCATGTGCCTGAGAGCATTGTCCAAATGCTTCTTGAACTCCATTAAGTTCCTCATAAGTACCTTTGAGGGCAATGTAGCTCCATATTCTAATGAATGAGCAGTCCCATATTTCACGTATCAGTTGCTGACCTCAGCTACAGCTTGATTTCTCCTAATATTCCAGGAGAAGCTAGGAATCAAGCATTTATGGGATGTCTTCGGAGGGCTGTTAATGCAAGGAAAAAACCCACATTCTGCTGCTTCAGTAAAGACCATCATTAGTAAAGGTTTCCTTGACACCCCTAGCATGATGCTCAACTCAAAATTTACAAGCATACACTTATAAGCAGAAGGATTTTACATGGGTACAGTTCAAAACCAGATCTGCTTGCAGTGTTTTCATGGGGTAGAAACTTCCTGTACAACTTTGTTTCAGTATAACCCTTGCATAATTACTTCCCTGGCCTAACTGAGCAGTCACATGAAAAATGTGATTTTATATCTTTAGGAAACTGTAGGAGGTAGGTTGAAGCCATTGTGCCCAAATATTAGATGCTGATGTAAACCTTCTAGCAAGTGCAGACATGAAGGAATTTTTCTTAAATTCTGCATTAGTAAATTTACCCTGACAGTGATGTGCCAGGTATTTATGTTTAAATATAT